>NW_026859221.1:0-77847 GCF_026571515.1 Ruditapes philippinarum
TAAAATCTTTTGTCGAAAAATTAAATGAAAACCTCCAGGATATATGGTTAACGATGAAAAATTTCTAACGGAAAGAGATGATCAATTTTTTTTTCAACGAATACGAATTGAAAAATTTTTTTACCATGCAGTTTCGAATAATGCGTCCAGGAAAAGTAAAGTTGACGAAATTTATTTATGAGCAGTAGTTGTGACGGCATTTCAGAGTTGGCCTTTTATGCATTTCATCATATTTTTTGAAAAACAATCCAGATTTAAAAAAGGTACATCTAGAATGCAATTTAAATTTTAAATCAAAACCAAAGATTAGTTATTAAAGGATATTTCTGACTTTTTTTATGTTCTATGTCGTAAAGAAACCTTGTCGCCAAGGAGGTAGCGCCATAGTTATGGGCTGAAAGTTAATTTACAGTAGTATCCTATGTGACGACTCAAACGCGCTGGCAAACTAAATATTTTTGAATCATGCTCACATTACACGTGTTCTTGTTTGGCAAACCTTTCTGTTCCTATATGGAGCATAACTATAGCATAACATTTCAAACACTGACATTATAAAGATCAAATGTTTTAAACTAATTTGGCAATAAAACAAATACAACATCTCCCACATTCAACTAGAACGGACAAGGTTCTGAGCAAATTAGTTAACTATCGAAACATTTATAGACCAAAGAAAGCTAACTTTCTTACATAAACTGTGTACTATGTCGACACACTATTTTTCAAGAAAACTATTTAATTACAGACTAAAACTATTTGCTATGAAAGGCTATAATAATCAACGCAACGCGGCTTTGTTCCAGAAATATGCAGACTATTTTTTTTCATTTCCAACTACATGAATGGTGCACATTTTCAATGCAAGAACACGTGGAAAATTTAATTGAAAATACAATACACGTGCACAAAATAACATGTTTCAACATAGAATTAACAATTACAGAGAATTTGACAGATTTATACTAGTTCACCAATCAGTATTTACCCCCTTTTAATTTATGGCTTTTTTTGAAATAAAAAACGAGTTTAAAAACATGCTATAATTTGCAAACAAAAAATACTTCTAGTGGGCGTTTCTAAAAATTTATTCGTGAATGAAATTTCTACGTGAACTAGCTTATAACGGCATATCTTAGCTGGATTGATATTTAACACGGACATGCTGTTTTAACCATTGATCAAAAAATTTTTTCTCTGAAGTAAAAACTTTTTTTCTTAGGATTAAAATGTAAGAATTTTTTTCGAGGGGGCCCCTTTGTTTTTAATCCAGAATCCAAATTTTAGCGTTACCCCTCAAGTTGTAAATATATTCACGACATAATGATGCAATATAAAGATAATCTTAGAACACTCTAATACCATTCTCCATTAAACCATGTTTATGTTAGATCACTACAGTGAAAATGCTGTTTAATATATTCATATAATGACACTTGAATATTTCGTGTATTCGATAAAAGTTATAAAGGTTACGGGAAATGGGACAAGAAAAGTACAATAATAATTACAATAAATAGCGTTATATTTAAGACATTGACAAGTAACATATCATATCTTTTAAAAAGGTTAACTTCATTATTGCGCAATTATATTGTTATAAAATTATGTACATATTGTATTGTGTATTATATGTTCTTCGTATATGAAGTTGTGACTTGTAACATAAAAAAGTTAACCATTTCGTTTCTGATGTATATTAACTATTGAGCAGGAAAAATGCTAATAAAACAATCATAAGTTAACATGGTATTAATTTTTACACACAGTCAAGCGAATCTTTGTTTCCTAAAGAGGTGTACTAATATCATATATATCTTTAGCACAGACAGCTTTACATGCTTATTTCCCTATATCGTTTTCAACCCCCGCCTATGTAATATGGCAATCATCCATCCTCTAACACGTACAATGTTGAAGTCATTTGTATCTCCATGTTTAATACTAAGGCTACTTCCATATGTATGCCAAATGTTTGACTTTAGATCACGCAATTATTTACACGCTTATTTGATGTCATTGTGGGATTCGTTAAAGCGACAGAAAGCACATCGTTGAGGAAAATAAATAACGACCTTTTTCAGTGTAACGGACAAATATAAGTAAGAAAATCGTGTACATGAAATTATCTAATAAATCGTTTACTACAGGAATATCTCCTTGGTGACATGACTACCTCCTTCATGACAGAGCAGTATCGAAACATAAATGCTATTCATTTCCTTTAAACTAATGTTTGGTTCTGATTTAGGTTTGGACAATATAGAAGACGTACCATCTTCTGAAAACGTTTTCGTTTTTTAATCTGATTTGCTGTTTAAATACAAGTAAATAATAGGAACCAACATCCCTTTTATGAAATAACAGTCTACAATTTTTTTTTGTATTCAAACACTGAATTCGCTAAACGTCCACGAATTTAAGAACCCATGAAAATGCTCTTTGTGAGAAAACCAGTAAATTTTCTTACATTCTGGATTAAGTGAATTCAGAGTCAATAGAAAAGGCTTCACACAAAACTTCTGCTGATGCTAAATGTCGCCACTTGCACTAGCTCGGAAGTAGCGATAGAGTGATTTATCATATACCTACGAAAGAAATAGCTCTGTCGTTTATCAGGCGTGGTACTAAAACTTCTTTAATTTTAATGTTAATCTGCTTTTAGATATACTTATGACGGCGGGAATACCAATTTCAGGCGTCTTGTTCTTAACATGTCAATTTGTAACAAAATATGCTAAAATACTTCAGAAAATGGGAAAAGCATGAAACTTGGCACAGATGTTAATAAAGGCAAAAGAAACATTTTGGGCATGGGACCCATTTTATATATGCCAAGATGGTTGCCATGGCAGCCATTTTTCAAAATAGCCGCCATTACATGGAATTATCAACTTTCTAATCCAGTAGAGGCTATTTATAGTTACAATTATACTGGAAATTACCCCAGTTTACACTTAACATGAGATATTTGCATTACTAATAATCAAAGATATAAGTTTACAATTATAAAGCTATTGATTGTTTCTGTTTCTATGGTAACAAGTTACTGAAATTACTTAACAGTCTATTTCTGTACTTTGAAACATTTTTTGATTATTTTCTCATATTCAGTTTATTTGTTGTAATCCTAAGTAGACGAACATGTGAAATAACTATGAGATATCATGCCTTAAATGCTTTATGTGTGGATTGGGAGCAATTTACCATATAAAAAGTATTCAAATTGTAATGTCTGAATTTACATAATTTACAAACAGAATAGGATGATTTAACATATTCCATTATTATTTTATATTTCTTTCAGCTTAATCAACAATATTTTGCTAGCACCATATATTACCTATATTCCATGTTAAACAAATCTTATAATACTATGAAAATGAAAGAACAAAAGCCTGAAAGGATGGATTGACCCTCATTAGGCATAGAATACACACACGGTCCTGTAGGCATTTAGCTCTCAGATCTATTAAATGTAATACCACTTTCATGTTGGATTATTCATAATTCAATTTGAGAGTGATTACAACCTTAAAGATATAACCCAAATATTTATTTTCATGTTTTTAAAGGGAGACACAGGCAACATTTTCATTTCTTAGTTTTGAATTTTTCATTCATTTATCTGTTAATCCTCAAAATATATACACTTGACAGTTATCGAGGATTCTGCCGGCGACTTAATTTTGTGTATATTTACGCTTCAAACTCAAAATAAATAGAATTGATACCAAAATTTATGCTTGGACTTTTACAAATGTTATTTTAGCGTGATTTGAGTACATAAGATAATTTTGGTATTGTCATTAATTTGCCTGCGTATTCCTTAATTTTTTTTTAAATTTCATCATTTACATTCAATATTAAATCTTAGTTTTTGCGCTTTGCAAGCTCTTTGAATATTTAAATTCTATGGGGGATGCTGAGTGTCCTATTTCATGTATTATAATGATATCAAGTATCTCTCTAGTTGACGCAAGTCTATCTGAGGTAAGACTTTATCTGAAGTTTATGTCAAACATAGTCCTGAAAGGATTGACAGCCTTAGACTTGACAACAATAACAACCGTGACTTAACATGCTTTATCAATCACAGTAATCTCAAAATATGAATACAACAGAGACCAACGTTCATGGAATGCAGTCCTGAAATGTTAAGTCATATAAATTTGTTTATCAGGCAGACCGTCTCCGTGGTCGAGGGGTTAGAGTCGATGACTTCTAATCCAGTTACCTCTCTGGCGTGGGTTCGATCCCCGGGAGATGCTTTGGTAGTTTAGCGCGGAGGAAGGTAGTCTAGTACTGGTTTAACTCTCCAGGAACGATGGTTAGGAAACTACCCGCCTATATGACTGAAATACTGTTGGAAAAAGGCGTAAAATAAAACAAACAAAAATTCAACGAAAACCGGTAATTGTTATGCCGAAGTCGTCAGGCGGGCAGGTGAGCGGACGTCAACTTTTGGTTTCCGCCCAACTTGAGTTTGCTTTTGCCTATAGACATCAAACTTTGTGTGTTTGGGTAGCTTATATCAAGAGGTAGCGTAGGATTGCTCCCCAGGTGTTTGTGATCAAGTTCACTGCTGCTAAAAATAGAAATGAAATTCAGTTTTCGCTCAATAGTTCGAGTTTGCTTTGGCCTATTGACAACAAACTTGGTGTATGGGTAGTTTTATCAAGAGGCATATTGGGGTTGCTACCTTGGTGTCTGTGATTTAGGTCAAGGTCACTTTTGCACAAAAATAGAAATTCAGTTTCCGCTCAATCACTTGAGTTTGCTACGGCCTATTGACATCAAATTTAGTATGTGGGTAGCTTATATCAAGATGCAACTTTGTATTGCTACCAAGGTGTGCGTGCACAACGTAAAGATCACTGTTGCTTAAGAAATAAACTCAGTTTTTACGTGATAATTTGAGTTTGCTTTCACGTATTGACTCTAAACTTAAATTAGCTTATATTAAGATGCATCTTTGGATTGCTATTTAGATATCTAGGAGCAAGGTCAATGTCACTTTTGTTGTCAAGTCTGGAAACTGCTGAGCTTAACAACAAAACCCAGCACAAAATACTGACAGAGACTCTCAATAATAACAAACAACACATTCATAATAAAGTATGTTCTCAATAGCATGACCAAGAGCTGTCAGAATTAAGAGAGAAATACCCTAGGTATCTGATGTTTTATGGGCAGCAAGGCATACTTATATTATTTTCAATGTCTGTCCCATTCGTTCTAAACCTTAGAAGTGCGTGGTAACGTATCTTTAATCTTACAAGCATTTGAGGCCCTCAGAAGAAAAACAGTGTCAAGATATAGCAAATTATCTAGCACGTTCGTCCATTGTTTTTCTTGATCTGATAATAGCGCGGAAATGCTGTTGACTTTGTAATGTCTAAAATAAAAACTTGTAAGAACATGCCTTTTGGAATTTTGTTTAAAAATATGAGAAAACATGATTGCAAACGGAGGCTAAAAGTCATGAAACCCAGCAACTTAATATAAAATTTTGTGGCACAGGGCACCCCTAGGAACACCAAAATGGAATTTGACATATAAATAAGGGTGGTGGTGGCATTATAGAAGGAAGAGGGGTATTATATCAATTTTTGATACATCCCGAAGGTAAAGAAAGGTTGATGTTATTTACAATAATGAGTTAGTGTAACTTCTAACTAGATTAGTCTTGAACGTTGATGTCAAGTTAGCAGTTAATCAATCAAAACCAATGCGTAGTGTTTAAAAGCAGTTATTTCATCAAAGGTGTATCAAAATCTTAGCCTGTAAACTGCAAATTTCTACAAAATTATCATTCCATATCAACAAATGGACAGTCATGTTCTTTCATATGAAGAAAAGGGATAGTTTTGAATGAATTTATTTTCTGTAACGCATACTTTGACCAGAGACATAGATAACATCTACATCTCTGCTTTGACAAAATGTACATTATATAATTATGTCTGCCAGGTTTTCGTTTTTTCTCTTTCACATATTCTAAAAATATGCTCTTTTATAAAGTTTCATTTTTTTTTTGATATGACAATTCAAATACCAAATGACTGTTAAAATTTAACAAATATTAGCTTATAATTCTGTTATTCACACATTCTTTGCTTAATACCTTTCACAGCGATCAACAAGATAAAATTGCAAGGCGTACACGGCAGATAATTAATTTTCGTTTGCTTGAGTTATGCTATTAGTTTTAAATACTTTTGTTTAATCTGTTTGATAAGTATTTCCTTGTAATAAATTAACATTGTAAACAAAAAGAAATGTTGTAAAAAATGATGTCTTAACATCTTTAGGAGACAGCGATGACAAACCTCTACAATATTTTATTTCATCTGATTTCCAGGGTCGTGAAAACTAATGACAAACAGAAATAATAAAATATGTTAAGTGTAATAGCTTTAAAAAGACAGAGTAATGTTTAAATACTAATAACAACTATTTTTCTGATTACAATTCCCCAATATGCAGCTATTTATCAAGTTATCTTAGTAAAAGCAAGCGTTTTTGAAATTTTTAACACGTATGTCGGCCATTTTGGATTTTTCCCGCCATATTGGATTTTAAAAAATGGGTCCCATGCTTAATTTTTCTTACATATATCAAAGTTCATTTGTACCAAGTTTGGTGCTTTTCCCATTTTCTGAAGTATTTTTTCACAAATTGACTGGACTATGTGGAGTATTCATGTTTATAACGCCAAACCAAGGCTATGAGTCAATTTATCTATTTATCGTGAAATATGAACGATATTAATAATAATATGCTTGAATGCATGCATCATTAGTTGATTGAAAATAATGGAACCTTTTCTTTTTGAATCAACAAAATAACATAGTTCCTCGAATTAACTAAGTAGTCGATTTAATACAACGATATCAAGACGTAGAAACGGAGCTCTTTTGTGTGTGTGTGTGTGTGTGTGTGCGCGCGTGCGCGCGTGTGTGTGTTCGAGTTTAGTTTAAATTGAAACGGTATGAATTAATGACATCCTTTGTTTGTGTAAGAAATTGTTACAAATGCATATTTACTTGCCTAAATTTGCATATTTATACATCTTTAAATTTTCCCTTAAAAAAGAAACAACATTTCATTCATTTTTCAGTTAAAAGAATCTTATAATATTTTACAGGGAGTAAGCTAGATTGATAATTCAAAATGGGATTATGAGACTGAATGTTTCTGTCCTTTGACAACAACTGATATAATTGCAATATGTTGATTTGATCGAGTCCAACACATCGCCTTTAAACCTTATGCGAGTATTTGAAATTTAACAGATATTTAAGTTTACCTCTTTTATTGTCATAATGGCCATCCAAGTTTTAATGATCAGTGAACAGGAAAAAAACATTAAAAAATTGACATTTTGCCATAATTGTGTTCAATTTTATATTTTACTATGAAATGATAATCAACAAGCAATTATCATAATATTGCAAGCAATCCATAAGTCCCCTACCGGTAAGAGCCCAAGCAACATTCTGAAGGGCCATTGGCCATTCACTTATGTTCCTATTTTAAGTAAATTTGTTGAAAAAGTTCTTTAAAAGTGATCACAGAAAACAGTTTTTATGTACAGACAGCCGGACTGAAGGACACTCTAAAGTTATTTTTTAAACATCCCTGTTATCAAAATATAACATTTTTAAAATCCTATCATGATTAAAGAAGTTGGAGTAAAAATTACCAATTTCTAAAAAAAAAAGTCTAAGTTCAAAAGGGGCATAATTCTGGAAATGGTCTTGCTAGAGTATTGAACACTCACAAATGTTGGGTGATAATAAGAAACATTTATATGAAGTTTGAAGTAGATACATTCAGAAAAAGAAGTTATTAAAAAAAAAACAATGTTTTTTTCATGAAAATTTTAAGTTCAAGGGAGGTAATTCTGATAAATTTTGTGCTAGAGTTGTAAACCTTGTCACATATGATGTGGTTGATGACAAGCAACTTATATTTAAAGTTTGAAGAAAATACCTTAAGAAATAAAGAACTGAAAGTGAAAAAACTTAAAAACTAGGATCAGAAATCTTGAATTTCAGTCTATTTGTTGCCATAGCAACCAGAATTTTCAACATAGGAAGATAAGGAAAAGATGTGCATAATTTCCATACTGCCATCTACCCATATGTCAAGTTTCATAAACATATTTTCAGTACTTTTTGTGTTATCACTGGATCCAGGTTATGTGTAAAATTTGCCATATTTTCAGTCTATTTGTTGCCATAGCAACCAGAATTTTCAACATAGGAAGAAAAGAAAAAGACGCGCACAATCTCCATACTGCCATCTATCCATATATCAAGTTTCATAAAAATATCTTCAGTACTTTTTGCGTTATCGCGGGATCCAGGTTATGTGTAAAATTTGCCATATTTTCAGTCTATTTGTTGCCATAGCAACCAGAATTTTCAACATAGGAAGAAAAGAAAAAGACGTGCATAATCTCCATACTGCCATCTATCCATATATCAAGTTTCATTAAAATATTTTCAGTACTTTTTGCGTTATCGCGGGATCCAGTTTTGTGGACGGACGGACTGACGGACGGACAGACGGACGGACGGACAGACGGACAGACGGACGGAGGGTAAACCTAAAGTCCCCTCCGGTAAACCGGTAGGGGACTAATAATCCACGTAACTAAGGGAAATGTCTGTAAATAAAGAATGTTTTGGTAACGTTTAATTTTTAAAAGATTGGGACAATCTTTTTTAATTTAGTCGTGTTTATATCTTAATTTAAAGGGAGAAAACAGATAAGAATAAAATCAATACAAATGTAATCGATCATCAATCTTTTAAAATGTTTTAACGTACTTTCCTGAAAGATAAATAAAACACAAATTTGTCTTCATTCATTGATAAAACTACATAAGAAAAGTAGTAGATTGATCGTTCAAAACCTCCGATCTTTAGATAGGACGACAGACTGATGTTTTATATCTGTAAAACAAATATAAACTGTCATCTTCCTCAAGATACTAAAGAGTTATCTACCCCTGAATTTTGACTTCCTGTTAAATGTTTTACTAGGTTTTTATTCAATAGCAGGAAATTATGAAGAAGTGTATACTCTTAATTTTCGTCAACGTTGTACTTTCATCAACACAAGGTATTATCTATTGATATTTTACAGTTTTATTGTAAAAAAAACTATGATTGTCCTTGACCATTTTGCAAGGTATGAATTACAGCAGTTGTTGCTGTTTTCTTTTAGAAAATTTTAGATAGCCTTTGGTAATAATATTGATAAATAAGGAACGATTTGATTGGATAGAAATAAAGTTTTCAAAATATTTTATTATTGGACAAGAAATAACGAATCTACGACGGTGACATGTCATTCTGAGTAAACAGGTTTACAGCCATTCTCCTATAATTGAAGCACTTTTTAATAATTCCTGTCTCCACTTTTAAAATCGTAGTAAAATGTACAGACGAGCTTAATCCTTTGTGACAAACATTTAAATAAGTACACTGGGATGTTCTCAGCAGCTTAACTTTAATTTTGTAGCGTGGATGCTCCTCTTTTGTCATTTGTGTTGAATTGAAAAGCTATAGTAACTGCAAAAAAGCGCTGTCGCTTGACCAATAAAAGTTTGAGATTGGTGAAAAAAACAATCCATTTCTATGTTTTCCAACAAGTTTTTGCCTAAATTCAATACGGTATTGATAATAGATTAAGAATTACATAAGATTTTCGAGACAGAGACGCTTATTTTCCATGATTTTCTTTAAATGCTGCCGTCGCCAAAATGCAACTATGGTACCGTAACGATTCTAAACTGGAATGAAACGATCTTGAGATGTGTTATATTCTTTTAAATTTGTACTCAAAACAATATCAAAAGACTATATTTGGAATAAAATTGATAAATTAGACTCCTGCAATGATACATTTAAACACAAACCGTTTTATTGTAAATAATTCAAATGTCGCGTTTAAAATGCTATGCCTCCGTAACGGGCGTATACTTTTAAATATACATTATACTAATCAAATAAAAATTTTAAAATATTGTTTTGTATTTTTTTAAATGAAAAACACCAAAATGAGATGTCGTTTGCACAAAAATGTGATAACTCTGACCCGTAGAAGTCTAATTTCACTATGTATCCATAACGGCTATTTTCCGTAACAAAACGAGCATCCGAATTTCGGTACAGTATACGGTTCAATTGACGGTGTGACGTTTTTGCCCATCACCTCTCCCAATGATACGTAACTATGAGGTATGCATGCAACACCTTTATTGACTTTTATGATACAATTAGGCAACTGGAGGTATTTGGCAATCACTGTACTTTATTTTGGCAACCACTGTTTTTTATTTTATAACGATGTTTTCACAATTATGTTACTTACACGAGAAATTTTACTGATACAATCGATTGCAAGCTTTATTTTCAGCAAACCACAGAGTCAAAAGTAGCAAGTTGATGCTATTTATATTTTTTTTACCTGTTTGAAACATTTGTTACGGAACATAGTTAATTATTTTGAGATCATAATCTGATATCATATATGTACTTTATCCATAGTTATTTAACAATTTAAAATGAATGATTGGTTTCAAACATGGAACACATATTTCGATGAAAAAGAAGTGCACAGTTTATCAAATAGTCAAAGGCAATTTGTTACGGAAGCATAGTCTTCTATCAACTTTTTTCAGCACCATAATTCATTTATTAAGTTTGTTTATAAAAACTGCTCCAGTGTGTTTTTTCATTATAAAGATATATGAAAATGGTGTCCAATATTAACTGGAAGTCTAACATGATTTGTATTGTGTTGTAAGGTTGCATTTTTCCGTTACGGAACATATCAAATTTGTTACGGAACATAGCATTCATAAATGCTATGTTTGAATATGATTTTTTATGTTTTTTACTATTTATAAAATACCAAAATTGTATCATTATGTCACTTACATTATCTAAAAGTTTTAGAATTACAATTATCATGCAAAAAGTAATATGACAAGTGATATTAATGTAATAATGATAAAAATGATGATTATCATGTACTTGTTTCAATTAATAATAATCATGATAAAAATTATTTTAATGATGTTCATGTATCAAGGTTAATAAATTTATAATAAGCAACGATTTTCTATTTTAGAATTGTGCTTTTAAAAACAGAAATACAGGAGACAAAGCATAGAGGGGAAAACAACAAATCATTTAAAAGAGAAAGAAAGCAGAAAAAAGTATGTTCCAATTCAAAAAAGAAAAAGCACGGGTGAAGAAAATGTAGAGAGAACTACATGAAACATTATAACATTACAACAAATTTGTGTAAATAAGGCAGAAAGAAAGTAAATAAAAGTGAAAAAAAGAATTCTTGTTCATTTTCAGTGAAAAACATAATATTTTATTTTCCATAACATATGTTCCGTAACAGATATCTTTTCCTGCACTACTCACTAAATTAAACTATTGATGTTATTTTTAATTGATACAGTGTTTTATGATTGATGTTGTTTGTGAAGATACAACATTTTAATTGTTTAAGTAATTTTAAAGAGTGAAAATATTGAGTTATAAATCCTATGTTTTATAATTTTTCACCTATGTTCCATAATAGATCATAAGGTCTGTTTGATGATCATTTGTGCAGCCAAGTCTTTTTGGTAATGTTACACCGATTAAAAGTCATGCTTGATTTGTTTTCTGCATCTATTTTAGATATAATTCGATAACTTTTATGACAGTATTTGTTTGTGCATTGTATCGGAACAATGTCAATCTTAAGTTACGAAAATATTTGCTTAAACAAGCTTTTCAAATACGAAGTATACAAGTTTCAGAATAAGATATGGCATAAAATATTTTTGCTAAAGGTAACCATTGGTTTTCAACTTTACAATGCATATTCTTTTGGATTATTTAATTAAAAATGTTAGTAAAACAATACCTCCAAAGTAATTCCTATGGTATATATATGTTCCGTAACAATGTAATTCAGTAACTAACTTCAAATGCTTTCAGTATACAAACGGAGCGAATGGTGTGAGTTAAACTTTCACACAATCTGTCCAAGGTATTGAACATTAAAAGTAAATCATAGAAAACGTTGTTTACGAAAGTCAGATTTTTCATTTTTTGTGAACCAAAAGTGCTTCAATTATGGGAGAATGGCTGGTTTAACAGTTGTTTACTTGTCCAATATTGAATTATTTAGTATTGTACTCAACAATGTATAATAACCTTGTAATATTTTACATAATAATTATCATGTTATATAACAATGTTATTTTGACATCGGCGCCATTTTTTCAAACCTTTGGAGTTAATGTGATAAAAGAGCCCACGAAGCACCAATAACTTATTTCATGTATTTTTTAAAATACTGTACGCACTCGAAGACATGTGATAAAATGATTAGATACTAGGTCTCTCCAAAAGATGTTATGCTAGATCTATTTAACTTATCAAATCGGATATATTCTTGAAACATCAAAAATATGACAAACTCTACAGTTTAAAATTAATTCCGTAGTCAAGTTTTGCAACGCTGATAGTGATCTACTTTTCAAAAGAAAAAATGATAACTTTTTATAGCTTTTCGATACAGACCTGTGATTTCTCAAAAGTTAAGACAGAGTAATATTACTATTTGTTACATGACGCATATCTAACAAATGAAACGCGAAAATCAATTATTTATAATGTAAAAATATATAACGAAAAAATATATACCAACATTCTTACAATCATCCAAGAAAATGTCAAGAGCCTTTCAGAGATTCACATTTTAACCATTCACAACCATTAACAACTCGTTTGATAAAAAACTACAGCATCTAAGAACGTATGTAGGGTCGTATATACAAAATGTATATCTATTTTCTTTATATGTGACTTCTTTTTGCACAAAAACAATTAGACCTTGGTCTTGCTGATGTTTCCTGTAACAAGAATCTTCTAACATGGCAACAAGCGGTCAAAGAGTGTGTAGTGAACGGAAGAGAACTTATTTCATTTGAGACGGGTCTAGGTAAAAAACTAGAGGAACTTGATTTAAAATCTGATGTGGATATATGGACAGCCGATTACCTTACAAGTTCGAACTCAGGTAATGAATGTTCATGTTATGTACATGTATATATGTTTTGTTTTTATTTTCTTATTGAATTAATACTACACTCATATCATAACTGTTTTAAACAATACTCTTTTTGATCCAGATTCTGAACGCTTGTCCTACCATTGGACCTCAAGTTTGATTGGGTCTCATTAAGAATATAACAAGGAAAATAAAACAACGAGGTGAAGACCGTGCAGATTTGTTCAGATACCGCATAGCATTCGACACCCGTTAAAACATGTTAAAGGAAGCCTTTGGAATGAATTTATATTTTATGAGGACCTTTTTTCTGGACTAGTATGTATATTAATTAAAGATGTGTATCTATTGAACTTAACATCCCTTCCTGTATTGATAGATTTGTGGATTTCAGGTGACAGGTTCTGCGGATTTAGATATCTCAACAGCACATTAATGTTTGAATACCCGAAAGAGATTTATGGTAATTGCAACGAAAGTAGAACCTACCTAAGGATACAGGAAACAGGTTAAAGTTATTATTAATGTTATACAAATTTTTATTTCACTTTCTTATACCGTATTCAAACAAAAATTTCAAAAGACACATAATTAAATATACCGTATACAAATAGAAAAGGAATACAATAATTAAGATAACGCAAACCAGGCGAGGTAAATATTTTATCTCTATTGACATATATTATACCTTACATTCTTAACATCGTTCTTGCTAATGTTAATAAGGTTGCTTCATATATTAGATAAAGTCAACCGGTTTTAAAATATGAAATAAATAATTAATAGGGGAGGCAGACGTCTTCAACAGTCCTCGAGAAATTGTCGGCTGCCACGGTAGAATCACAACGTCAATCCCGGGATTTTTAAGTTCAGCCGTTAAGCCTGGTTACTATTGGACTAGCGAGATTCTGAATGGGAGATTGGGTAACGATTACACTCATTCATATACATGTAAAAGCTTCATTATGTATTCTGAAGTTACAATGCAAATCTTCATGATTATTTGATGTTTTATCGGACATGTTCGATGAAAAATGCCTCATATTGTCTTTCCTCAATTGTTATAAGAGTTTTAATGATTTCTATGGCGTCGAAAATTTTCAAGGACGTTTTGAATTGAAGTGAATTGGTCCACAGTGGAAGGTCAATAATACTATAAATGATTATAATAACAGTATTTAGTTTCATTATTTAGTTTGTGAACTACACATGGTTGTTGTTAGTAAATGTAAGATACATGGTCCGATATAACGTACCTATATATAACAGATAATAAACTGTTCTAGAACAAAATATTAATTGTATCTTTCAAGCATATCTAAAATGATACATTTCTTTTGTTTCCATCAATAGTTGAAATAATTATGGAAAATATACCAATTGTAGACCATCTTCCAATCCAATATCCCTGAGTTTTTGGTTTAAATGAAATCCAACAACTTACTCATAAAACACTAGTATATTTCAAGTTTTTTCTTCTTTAACTATATACAGGAGGTGTGATACATTTGTAAATTAAACGTGCCTATGTTTATAAAGGCGTTGATAATAAAAAAAAAATGGTTATAAAAATATATTTAAGTAAATGTTGAATTCATATAGGCCTTCAGATATAATATTTCCACCATCATCAGGCATCTCTTTTTCCATTTACATTCCAGTGCAAGGGACTGAGGGTACATCAGTGGTATTATGTGGCGCTTACAAAAGTTCCATTGGAAGATATTATGCAGAATGTACCGGGAAACGTGTTTCGTTATGTAGCATAAACGGTAAGTCTGTATGATCAGAGATATTATTAGTTTGAAGATATTGTTGACAGGTTATATGACCCTTTATTATACTGCACATTTATAACGTCTTTTTTAATTGGATAATCGTTACGTTTATAAAACCTATATACACTCGATTCTTGACGGAACTTTATTCTTTTCTCTAATAAAGTGCGTTTTCAGTTTTATGAATTGTTTTTTTTAGATTATTGAAAAGTTACATGATCGTATATAAATTTGCAATATAACCGTTTATATAGGTCCATATAAGCTGTCAAAATTTTTTATAACTATTAATAGTATAAACATTGTTTGCATAAATATTCCGATCAGCTTCGCGAGAGTTATATTGCAAATTACCGTTCATCTACTGCTATCATCAGGAATCTTAAAAAACGAATTTGAGATTCAGCGAACTTCCTTTATATTAGAGCAAAATGTGTGCCTATAGTTCCTATAAACTTCAGGAGTATCTTATGAAAAGTGACGTTACAAACATGCAACGTGCATCATTATAAAAATGATGATATAGTATCCCTCAAATGATATTCAAATACATGTGTATGTTGAATGCAAGCATCAACAAAAACTGAATTATATACAGGAATAATAAAATGAACAAATTATTTTTATTTATTTTTTATCTCATATTTATTTACAGGCATAAAATGTGACATAAGTATGACCTACATAATTAACAAATAATTAGACAATGATATAATGATAATTAATTTTTTGACTACAAAATAACATATCTAACTTTCTATACTCTGCAGGCTCAGATAGTTGGATACTGCCCAGAAATAAACACTGTTTTGGTTGTGAGTATTTCTAACGATAGTGATGAAAAGTTGTTAGAATCACAAATTATACATTCATTTCTCTCCTCTCACAAAACTTTGTCCAAGAAATCCACAGCGGCCATCTTGGAATTTAAAAAAAAAGTGGATCCGAGGCTAAAAATAAAATACATGTTCTTTCAATCATGCAGAGTTTCATGCTGTTCACAGAAGGTGCCCAGTTATTTTACACATTTCGTGGACTATAAATAATTCAGTTGTCAATGAGATGTTGCAAAAAAAAATGTATTTTGATTGTCACAAAATCAATCTGTTATAGTAACCAAAATAAGTGAGCAAAATAACTAAGGCGTAATTTCCGGTTATCTGTAACAGAAATACTTGCTAAATGTACGAGGATGTTATCTACTAAAAAGATATATAATATCGAAGGAAAAAAAACAGACACGTATACTGATGAAATGGTATGTATCTTTGATTGAGTCGCGACTGGTTTCACAGGGCGGGAGGTGCGTGCGTGCGCGCGCGCGCGTGTGTGTGCGTATGCGTGTGGTTCAGTTGACAAATACATTGTCTTCCAAATATATAATGTCCATAAGAAAGTCTTATCACATTGAACTTGATTTTGTTAAGAATATTATATTATTTTATTATTGTGAAAGATTGATATTATATAATATTATATTATCTTTTAGATGAAAGTGCCACACCATTTACTGATACTGACACTTCTAAAAACGTCAATTCAGGTACTGATATGCATTCATGATATTTGTATTAATTAGAGTAAGTACTTTCCATGTTTGATAATCTTTCGTAGGATATATAAATGAATATATAAAATGGCAAAAATTTATGTTCTACTTGTAAAATTGATTGTACAGAGCCTTAGTTATTCTACAATGAATTTATATCTTTAAATAGAGGCCAATTTCAATCATATTTTAAGACACTATTGTAATAATTATATAAATACAATATCAATTATGTTTTAAGACAATATTATAATAATACATACATTGTATATACGTATATATAGTCAAAAACAATTATATTTTAAGAAAGATTGTAATATATAAGTCAAAATCAATTCTATTTTAAGACAAAATTGTGATACATATAGTCAATATCAATTCATTTTAAGACAATGTTGTAATATATAAGTCAATGTTATTACATTTTAGGGCGATATTGAAATATCAAAATATTGTGAGCATAGACATTATTTCAATGTCTTTTAAAATATTAAGCTTCATTATATAGCGTATAAATATTGTAATATATAAGTAAATTGCAATTTTATTTTAAGAAATATTGTAATATTTTTTTAGTCAATATCAATTATATTTTAAGATATTAATTCAAATTGCTACCAGTATTGTATAAAGTACGTTATTCCTTATTTGCAGGTACAATAACGGCGATAATTGTAATACCAGTTGCAGCATCCGTCGTAATAATACCTGGAATATGTGTAGTCATTCTTTTAAGAAAAAGGTTAGAAATATTATTTTTATATTGCAGATGTTTTTTTATCTTTAATGTCTTCGGGAAACATGTGTCCATATATAGCAAATTGTTGAAATTCAATAGTAAATTACAACATTGAAATAAAAAGGCAGTTAATTTGAAAATTATAGATCATCACAATTTAAAGCAAATTTAACTAAAAAAATCATTCTCGAAGAAACAAATAGTTATTATAATAGTTATCAAATGTTAATTAGTTGGAAATGTTTTTTTCGTTTCAGACTTTCGGAAAAACAAAGTCAAAGGCCTGATAAACCAATGAATGTTTCTAACTTGACAACAGTTTCTGAACAAAATGATTATGACTTCCTAGAGCAAAGGCAATTAGACGAACACGAGTATTGCTCTGCAAAACAGGTCCACAATGATCGTGTTGGAATGAATATATATGTCAAGGACGTTTCTTTTACAAAGAACAATTAAAACAATAAGAATGAAGAACTTTTTGTTTAAGAATATTTATTTATAAACAGACTTTGTTGGACAATACACTTAAGCAATTAGATTATTCATAAATTAAATAAGCGTTAATTTGTTCACTTGAAGTGTTTCAAAGAGTTTGCAAGGTTTACAAGCAGGAAGAGAACTTTAGAGAAGATGCGTAACATCTTAGTATATTTTGTTTATTTTCATATAATTTTAATGTGTAAATCATCCCTACTCTATCCATTGGAAAAATAAACCTGCTAACTTGCCTTATCATATTTCTTTAAAAGAAGATTATTTTCTGTAATAAACAATTCAGAAACTTATTTATTTCCTTACTGAAATCGGTTCATTACAGTACACAAAAAAATCTAAAAATTCGTTGTTTTTTTCAAGTAGCAATAGATAAATTTGCAAATTTCAAGACACAACCTATAAAATTTGATAAAGAAACGAAAATAAATTCCTTATGTATTGATATTCAATGTGATACACAATCGTGGTTGTTACATTTTAACATTGTTAAAAAACCCTTTAACACAATGATTCATGTAACAAATATAATCATAGAGTCCCATTGTAAAACATTCTTCAGCAATGCGTTATCATTTTGGACTTGAGTACTTCCTTGTCGATTCTCTTTTTTATTTCCTGTTGATTCAGATGACTGATGCGATTTGACGTGCTTGACGATCAAAACATTTATTTAATATAGGCTAAGTCGTGAATAATTTATACCTTAAACTATTTTTGTTAGATGATTTTTGATAGTCACTTTTAATATCATCATTTCAATATTTCATCTGTTTAACATAATTTTAATAATTCTGCTTACAAATATCAACGTTAACATGATATTTACATGTATAATGTGTACTGTCTAAAATATTGCCTTTCAATGATTAATTACAGATGCATAAAATTTAACAAGTAACTTTATATTTCAAAAAATTAAGAAAATAAAAAAAACATGTATGGAGTTGAATGTTACGAGTCTACGAGTTGCATTTTTTTGTCATTATCAAATAAATTATCGTGCTGCAATATCTAAATTTGACAGAATTTATGTTTAGATGTTTAATATCAATTATGACTTAAATGTGACTGTTTCTGTGGCCAGTCAGAATTAAGATACGGCTCAAATCAACAAACATTCATTTAAAGATATGTATCAAATGCTGTGTTAGATAAAACAAGTCAGATAACATATTGAAATGAAAATAAACTTCCTCTTTTGATACCATTGTTTTATGTTTTATTACACAATCTTTGCATCGGATAATAATGGAGGATGTTAGTTCTTTGATGAAAGTTGTTGTTTCCTCCACACAAGGTACAAAGATTGATTTTGATTATATTTCACAAGTATAGTTATCATTTTATATTGTTTTTACTCTTAATTAGATCTAGTATTTATCAATTACACAATTTACATCAGTATTGTGATGATTATGTCCCGGCATGATAATGGCAAGGACATAACGTGTTACCCTCTCTGTCTGTGCATGTATCTTTGCGTTTGTTCAAAAGCCGTGTCCCGTCCAAATTTTTGTCATGCATCAAGAGATTTTGAAACATTTTGGCACAAATGTTTAGGATGATGAGATAGTGTCAAAAGTCAATTTACTGGCCCAAAACTATGTCATCCATCAAGGGATTTGGAAACAAGTAGGGCACAAATGTTAAGCATGAAAAGACGGCGCGCCACGCGCAAAACCTAGACCATTACCTCAATGGTCAATGTCGCCTCTTTAAGTCCAAGGTCAGCATTTCGAAATGGATTTTTTCCGTCCTATATCTCTATCTTGCATCAAATATTTTAACTGATTATCTTGCATCAAGGGATTTCAAACATTGAGTGGAGCATGAAGATCAAGATCTCTATTTCAAATATTAAGGTCACACTTCGGGGTTAAAGGACAGTAGTTAGAAAATATTGTCCGTCCCATAAGTCTGTCATATATCAAAGGATTTTAAAACAATTTGTCACAAATGTGTGGCATGATGAATCTATGTGTTAGCGCAAGACCAAAACTCCTAGCTGCAAGCTCAAGGGATTTTAAAATTAGTTGTCAAGCATATCAAGATATTGTGGTATTCGTAGGACCTAGAACCCTATATCTAAGGTCAAGGTCACACTTGAAGGTCAGAGGAAGATTGAACACTTGTGACATATGACCTAAATGAAAGGAATGCAATCTATTATATCTAAAGAAGTGCTATGCTAACGTGACATTGTTTTTGCTGAATAAAAAACATGACCGACATTTCATTTCTATCATTATGAATTCTTGCCTAGTTTATTCCTTGCATTGAAACATGCCTTATTTACATTTTGTACTTGAAATTGTTGCTTTTGTAAATAAAAAGATCAGATCCAGTGAGTAAGATGCTGGTTTATTTACTGAAATTTTGCTAAATTACAAACAGATTTTCCTCCTGAGGTGTCTTGTGACATGGAGCTACTAACTTGGCAAGAAGCAATGGAAAATTGTCAAAATAAAAGTGGCCAGATGTTACGATAGGACAAAATATTGACAAACTCCATTTGAAGGGTGAACATGACTTATGGACAGCTGATTTTTTTAACACATTTGGATAATGGTAAGTGGTGGTCCTGTTACTGTATTTGATAGTGAATATGTGTTTTGTTTCATTTTATTAGCATTGTGAACATGCAATATAAAAACTCTACAATCTATATAATCGGCTTCCATCTACAAAAATATATTCTACATAATTAATCTTTATCCAAACTCATTTTTCACTAGCTTGTATGTATATCACCAGAACTGTTTATTGTATAATATTCCAGCAATGTTCTGTTTTTTTTTATAAAACAATTAGACATGATAGACATTTACTCATGAAATATTCTGATAAAGCGTATTTTCATAAAATAAAAATATTATATGCGTGCAGCTGGAAAAAACGAAAGATATAATTCTATTTTTTAGTTTTTGTTTAAATTTGTCATAATATCTTAGGATACGATTCATAGCTAAAGCATACCTGTTTTGACTGCACACATCTTTTAACTTATGGAGTTTTTTTTATTTTGTCAGGAGAGTTTACCATCATCTTTAGGTTTCTTTGATATCATACCTGTCATATTAGTTAATTATGGCATTGGTGCGTATAAATCACCATTTATTAAAATAACACATTGATGAGAATAGAAGAGTTAAAAAAAGACAAAATGTCAACAAAGTTCTAGTTAACTATGAATCAATGTGTTTCTGATTACTATTACTAGACAGACTCTCACAGGACGGACAATAAATAATTATTTTGGTAACTGATTATGACTCACAATTAAAACATAAAACAAAATAGAAATAAAAGAACAAAACTGAAAAAAGTTCAAAAGTCACGTATTTGCTTTATTTTCTTACTATATGAGATTATTTATTTCCTATCTATATCTTCTTAGTGTCAGACATATTATGTGGAGCCTATAAAAGTTCAATTGGAATGAATTATGCAAACTGTATGGAGAAACGTTAAGTAGAAAATACGGATTGTAAACAAGTTAGAACAAGTTATTTACACCTTAACTAATTTTCTAACACTTATGTCTGAAATTTCAATATCATTGAACATGATAAGGATATCATATCTTATGCACAATCTAATATCATTTAATTACAAATCATGTGGTATCAGATTTTTATCTTTAAATAAACTTTTTAAAAATCAAATGTCACCAGGATCGAATCCTTTCCAGTGATGCTGCATATGAAAATAACATGTAGACATAGTAATGACTGACAAACGACAATACCTTCTTTCGTCTCGTTATACTTTATTAGTTAAAACTGACACTCAATTATTCACTTTATGGTCAGTTTGGTCTGTTTCTTTTGCCAATAACTTGATGAGAACGGTCCGTATAAGTTTTGGTGAACTTATGAAAATGGTGTACCTATATTTTATATGTTGAAAAAAATATGACAATATTGTTGCTGTATTTTGGGTTAAACGAACGAATTTATAGTTGTTCATTAAAGATTTACTGATGTATAAATTTATTCGGATAAAGATATTATAATATTATGATATATTTAGAAATAAAATAAGAGACAAATGTATCCATGATTGGCAGAACGGAAAATGGGAAAGATATTGCAATTAGAAAACCAATTTTGCAGTAGGCTGAAACCGTCAATACAGATTGTTAAATATGGTTGCAAAAAATTATTGCAATAAATATTGTTTTGTTTATGTTGTCCAATTGAAAGAGTTATAAATAAATATTTTGAAAAATGTACATGACAAACTTTACACAAATCTAATTTACTAATGTCTTAAAAGAATAACGAAAGTATATTAAAGTTTGTCATATTTATAGCAAATGCTTTATCTGTACGTACAAATAAACTTGGTATTATAGATATTGTATATTACGTGTAAATATCATGATTGTATATTTATTATATGTATTTGTGCTCGCATTTATATTACATGTAACTCATTTGCCATTCTTATATCTTGTAAATGCTAATGCAAATAAACTTGGAGCTTTGTTTATCTGCAGGTTTGAGAAATGAGAATGTAGCGATGAATAAAACATGTTTTGTAGGTAAGTATTTGAAAATATTGATACCAGATTTCATTTCTGGGTTAAGTTTTCACTCCAAATGCATTATTTAGTTTTTCTTCCGACATTTCGTTTGATTTAATGGACTACTGACCTATAAATCGGATGAATAAATTCATTGAAATGTTAGGTAAGGTTTTATGTTTCAGTTTTGTACAACTTTTAACAAGCTCAAAATAAGTGTAAACTTACTATACATTCTTTACATGTTATATGGATGTATATAAACGGGTGTTTGAAATTTAACAATATATGCAAACAACGGTTTGTAAAAGACCATATAACATGTCAAAATTCTTCATACTAGATATAACGTTAAATCGACCTGTTATATGTCGTCGGAAATGGCAACGAAAATCAACTGACGTCATGGGACGAAAACTATGTAATTCATCCGTTCAGTGTACAAAA
The DNA here is from genome assembly GCF_026571515.1 of Ruditapes philippinarum. NCBI lineage: Eukaryota > Metazoa > Mollusca > Bivalvia > Venerida > Veneridae > Ruditapes > Ruditapes philippinarum. The sequence continues at coordinate 22,638 of NW_026859221.1, forward strand.
CAGTCTTTCATTATTAGTATTTGATAAGCGCATTGAAATTGAAACCATTTCCATCATTATTGCATTAATGCATATTTTAGCATTTCATCTTTTAAGATTTGTAGCCGTTGTGACTTCGTTATACCGTTTTTTACACTTTAACCGTGCATTATTATGCAACATTAAATTCCAAAATACAGTATATATCCTTTAATAAAATCATAACTTTTAAACTTAATTCTATATTAGTATTTTTAAATCAATTTTCTAAAAGGTTAAACGACTAAAGTTACCAAACGCACTACAGCAGTATTCAAAACAACGGTAACACCGACGATAGTTCGCAAAGAAACAGCTGCAGACGAGTCTGATATATCAACCAAACAGCCAATGACAGTACTAACTTCAAACATAGATAAAACAATTTTAAACGAGATCAATATACAAGAAAAAAACAAAGTTCAGGTTGTATTTAAAAATAAATAAATGTTTTACAAATTCAGATTGATTCCACATTATTGTAACATGATAGCATTTCTTTTTACATATAATTTTATAAAAACATACATAGATATTTTCTGTATCTTTATACGAATTTACAATGAAACATTTTAGATGTATGGGTAAATGTTGGCGTACCACTTGGAGTAGTGTTGCCATTGACAATAGGAATAACAATCATCATATATATATTTACAGGAAAAGGTAAGAAGTGTTAAAATCATTTTTCTTTTGGCCAAAAGATTTTACAATTTTGTAGAGTTCTTAATTATCATCTACATTTTTTAGTTATTTTGTTATTCAAAACTGTTCTGTAAAGTAATGAAATTATTTGGACAGGTTTGAAAAATTTTAGTTATTGCTTGTCCAGATATACTGCTTTTCCAAACAGTATCTTGATATATATCATGTCAACTACAAAATACTCTTATCGATTTTGATGTTTTGACGTCATGCGAAACCTAATGTAATTTTTATCAAACAAAAGTATTCTTTTTAAAAAGTACTATAGCTCATCCTGAAAAATATAATTTAAGGAACTTGCATTATGTTTCCATGCTTAAAACAATTAAATGTTAATAGTCTTTTAAGCGGAATATGAGACTGTTTAAAGGTTCTTTAATCAGAGCACTTTCCAAAATGAATGCTTGAACAAACGCTCGTGTTTGTAAATGTAGATTTTCCTATTTTTAAGAAACCAAAACTGTTAGTGGATTAAATAAGCTTATAGTTTCTAAAATAATCAAACTAAAATAATTTAATATAAACTACAACTGTAAGCAACAAATTAAAGAAAAGGAAACGGAACAATAGACGAACATGACTTTGCTCGTTCCTTTTACCTCTTATATATCAAATACAATATCAATATACAATCTTTTGGAAAGTGATCAGCATATAATCAAGAGCAAAAACAAAAAGAAGTCTTCTGTGACACAAAGTTTATAAAACTTGCCTGACCTTGCAACTTTAAAACAAGTGGGACTTTAACAGTATCATCTGATTTCAAGTCTCACATTTTTATATAAAAGTGCAAGCTAAGGTCATTTTAAGCACATTTAATAGAATTGACGAAAAAAATGTGTACGTCAGTTATATAGTTTAAAAAATGGACGCTTCTTTGATAAATTTTATACAGTGACAAAATAGTAAAGCTGTTCTGTTAGTTTTTTCCCCGATAGTTATAGTCTTTTAAGGAAACACAAACTGTTATCGTTTCGCAAAAACTATGTTTGTATAATTTTGTATCAAATACAAGCTGATTGTTTTTTTCATAAAATGACTTACATAATCTTGGTGTATTCTATTTGAATTATAATGAAATTTGAATGTGTAAATTTAGATTAATTAAAGTATTTATCATTAACTAGAAAAAGACCCGTATCAATAGATAATGTATGTAAAATGTTGTTCAAATATTTCTCTGTTAAAGGACCAAAGATTAAAATAAAAATAGCAGAAATTTACATGATGTTGCTATCATATCTATAGAGAATTAAACAAAACTTTAAACATAGATGCCGTATTTACCATAGGGATCACGAATAGTAATATTTATCAATATCAAAAATGCATATATTACAATTTGTGAAACATCCAGTGAAAGGCCTTTATATTTCTCATATTTCTTTAGCTTCTCAGCAAGTCCTTAAAACGCTTTGAATCACAGTTGCATACATTATACATTCAACCAAAGGAGATTAGCATTGTTTGTCTGAGATATGTAATATTCTATATTGTATATACACATAAATAGAAAATATAACCTTCTATTATAACAAATTACAGAAAAGAAAAAGAGGCAGAATTTATCACTCAATTAATATTACCAACTTGACCACAGTTTCTGGACAAAGTAATTATGAAACTCTTCAACGCCAGCAATTGGACGAACACCAGTATGGCTCAGCAAGACAGGTTCATAAGTATCGTATCGGAGTGAATACATATATTAATGACGTTGTTTATTGGGAGGATACTTAAATGAATACGTAACCATACTCTGAGAGTGTTAAATACATAAAGAAATTACAGCAAAATTCAATCGATATGAAATGTATTGAATAAACGTTTTGAAATCAGTTGTTTATTTTTTATTGATGACCAACCTCCCTATCATCTTTCATGATCCTAGGTCAAAGCCACAAGTTATCATCCGGAAACCAAAAGGTTATAGACCGAGCGACCGACATCTGCGAAACAATAGTCCTCCTTCTTCGAATGGGGGCATAAAAAAGAAACGTGATAGGTATGGAAACAGGCAAGTTTGACTCCTGCGCAACTAGGTATTGGTGGTAATCAACCATGATCCAAAATTTGAAAGAAATTGGGCAAGCAATGCATGAGGATTTCAGGAGACAACGCAAGTATATAGGAAAAAATAGGAAAAGGCCATAACTTTGGAACATCATATTGGTAGTGTTCATTTATGAAAGTTTCAAGGTAATTAGCCAAAATAATGAATGAAGAGTTTAGGTGACAGACATACAGGACAAAAAACAGACAGGAAAAATTAATTCCAATATGGCTTGCACTTCGGACGGCGGTATAAATACAGCCTGGCTATTAATCGAAATGTTTCAATTTAGACAAAAGATCATCATGAGCACCAGATAGAAGACGACATGTCTTGACTAAATACAGACAACACTTGGTAATGGAAACAATAGCTCATGCAAACATAAATAAACAACTCTATTCAGATTTTTTAATTAATTTTAAATATACGATAAAAGGAAAATAAACAGTATCAATAGTAACAAATAGACACTAATGTATGTTACTAACAACTATAATAATTGCAATGCCTTGCATACATTGCACTAATCTTATAAGTCACTTTCGTATTTTTCAATGTGAGCGAAAGGAAGATCTCAGAACTTGTGTATAGAAATTAAGAAAATAAATGGCGATTAAATAAATATATAATTATTTGATATAATAAATATAATTAGTTTCTAATATTATTTGTCTGCAAACTGCAATTCTATTGTAAATTTCTATTAAAACGCTATAATTCATATTTTCAAAGTCATTTTCGCATACTTTCTTCAAAAAAGTCACATTCGTATTTTAGGCGTGTAAACCACGTGGTGTAAATAACGAATTTTCATTTGATGTTGTTTTTATTTAGCGAGAACTTAAGTCACGTGTCTAAATAAAAGCATTTCTTTTTTCATTTTAAATTATTTAATCACTTAATTTTTTTTCCAAATAATTATTATAACTTAATTATATACTGATAGTCGTTCATGTTTAAAAAAATTAAATGACAATTCTCGCGAGACTTATTCACACGAGATTAGGCCAAAACAAAATGATCATGTGGTTCAAGTTACCTGGCCGACCTATCCTATAGTGTATATATCTGACATACAGTTAAATTTTGATAAAATACTAATTTAAAAAAATGTTTTTTTCCGACCTATCTACCCTATTATTTTTCAACATGTTACCAGAACCTCAAGATCATTTTGTTTTGGCCTTATGACGTCAAACACACAGGCACATTTTTTCCCCATGAAATTATTATCTTATGTATACGGCCTCGAGGTCGGCGTGTAATAACGGAAGGTAGATGTTGATTTCACAAACGCTCAACGAAAAGAAAAAAATAAATAACATAAATCGAGGAGTCTTGTTTTGAGTGAATATGATTCATTTTTCCTCAATAGGAATTGAGATTTAGATTTCATTTTAATAAACTTTATTTTGGCACACAAATAATGTAAATAAAAACACAAAACAAATGTTATGTTTACGTATGCAGAGTATTTCAACGACTTGTATGAAAGCGCGAGTAAAATTGCATTGCACATGCAATGAGACAAATCATTAGTTGGCATACAACATTAAAAGTTAATATATTTTATTTGAATGGAACAATACTGAAAAAAAGAATATGGTATTTCAGGCTTTATTTCACATTTACACTATTGCATTGATACGCAACTTAAGATTTCGGCCCATGTGATATTAAAGAAACACGCACACACAAACACTACAAAACAAATGAAAAAGACAACCAACACGCGCACACACACTCAAAACAACAACAACAACAAATTTGACAATTATCTTTGAAATGTAAATATATATTTGATACTGTTATATAACATAACAGTTAATTCATTCGCTTGACACATTAATCACATAGCATTGATTATACTGTGTTATCATTGCAGTAAAGAATCAAACGGTGAAGTACAGTTCATAACGAGATATCAGGTTTTAAAATTCACAATTGAGATAACTGTTATCGTCTAAAGTATTTAAACTTCCTCATTGGTATTGTGTTTTATGTTTTAAGTCACAATAAGTTTAATATTGAATAGAAATGAGGAATTTTGTTTTCGTGCTTTTGATAGGTTTGACGAAAACCTTTGTTTCCGTAGCTCAATGCATCTTTCATTTGTATTATAGTAAACAAGTTCATAAATATTATATCACATTTAATAATTTAGATTTAAAAGTTATAATATTTGTTTTAAATTTGATATTTGTTTAAAAAGTGAAATTGTTTGACGTTCATTTTACGCCTTCTTGTTCAGTCGGAAGGTATAGCTTATAAGAGATTAGATATCAGTTGATTATATCCTGTTATCGCTGTAAAGATTGGCGACCTGAATGTGCTCCTAATGTAAACTCGTACAAATCAAACCATGAAAATACTTGTCAAGTTTAGTTTATGATACTTAAACTGATAGCAGCTTTAAGATGTTATCGTTTAAACTATTTTAACTTCCGCTTTTAACAACGTGTCTCATGTTTTATTTTACAATATAAATAAAATATAAATATTGGATATATAATATAATTATGACGGAATATGCTTTCTTGGTATTAATCGTTTTGATGAAAACTTTGGTTTCCTTTACAGAAGGTATTTCAATTTTGTATGTTCAATAAGTTTATTTGCCATGAATTGGTAATTAATAGTTAATCTCCAAAGCTGTTGTGTCATGGTTTACAAATTGGTACAATTAAATATTTTGATATTTTTGTGTACCCGTCGTGACTTACAATTGCACGGTTGTGTGCAAGAGGAGTTGATAAAATGAATTTAAGTTAAGACTTAAGATTAAAAATAGAAATGGTTGTGCTTTTTTTCTGAAGACAAAATATTAAATATATATGATTTTGATGGATCATTATTATTTTTTGTTTAAAATAATTTTTGTTTTAAAAATTTCTTTGAAATGAAAATAAGATATAATGTATTTAAATCCAATATTTTACATTTAAAATCCTGATAAGCCCTGTCATTGTATATCGAGTCAAATATTACCGCTTGTCTGTAATATTCTGAAATATATGTTTTCATTATGCAAACTTAAAAATAACCTAGGTGATGCATCCTCACTTATCTCCTGCAACATGGAACTTTTGACTTGGCAAGAGGCATTTGACACTTGTAAAAGTAAAGGTGGTTATATGCTTCCATTTGAGACTGGTTTAGGACAAAATATAGACAAACTAACTTTAAAAATGGAAACAGACGTATGGACAGCCGATTATTTAACACCAGCTCATTATTTAAGACCAGCAGATGACAGTAAGTTTTTAAGAAACTGCATACCACCTCTCCTGTTCTTTCTCAATTTTGTTGTCAATATTAGCTGGTAGTTTTGTTTTTTTCGTAATTGCATAATTGTACTTTATAACTATCAATTAAGATTCTTATTACATTCCTTTGTCTCCGTTAATAAAGTCTTTTCCATTGCACATTCCTAGGTGAAAATTAAACGGCGACTTCTAACTAAATTAATCTCTGTCATATAATAATTTATCTTTTCACCTCCATTTTGTTTCATTTTTCTTTTGCTTTTTCTTCTCATGACCATTTATTTAGTGTTTATTAATTGCAAAATACATATATTTTGAAAATGTCTTTTATATATTTTCAAGTAAATGAATTTTGTGCATGATAATGCCATGAAGTGTATATATGTAAATTGGGACAGGACACTCATTAGTTTGCATAGCTTTCTGCCCAATCCCAAATGTATTGTGTAAATAGTGTTCACCATAATGTAAATATATCGAATAAAATATGTTTAAACCAAAGTAACTGCATATTAGGTTACAATCTATGTTTTAATATTTTTTCATCGAAAAAGTTTACTTCTGATTGTAATTTGGCATATATTTTAGGAAGTCAAGTTTCGGGAAAAGAATTAAAGTTTATCATAACTGATCTGTAATTCCTCCTTTAGTTCCTGTTCAATACTCGTATAAACTAATGTTTGCAATTTAGTTCTAAATCGGTTTTGTTTACTTTGCAACAGCTTTTTATGTTACTTTTCAAATGGATTTTTCCTATGTGAATTTCGTTGATTACTTATATAATTGAAAAAAAAGTCAGCACATTAAATGTTCTAGCACGATCCTTTTAATCAAATATTAGAGTGTGTGTTCTCTTATTCAAGTCATGTACGAGATATCACATATAACAATATTTCGGCTTTTATCTTCTTCAAAGGCGATTTTAATTCTCTATCTGTCTGGAATCGCATTCCGAAATCGTCTAAAAACCACTCCTTTTAGCACTTTTTAAAATGTCAGCATTAAACTACTAGAGTTTTTTCATCATCTGATCTCTCCAAATAAATTATTATTTGAAAAAATCATATTTATTTCCCGAGTACAAACCACCATATCAAATAACTATTATACTCGACCTGACCTCGTTTTCATTTTCAGAATAAAAAAAACATATAAAATAATTGTTTTACTCCTTAAATATTTACGTAAATTACATTTTTGAAGTGTAGGAAGTAACAAAATTCTGTTTAAATATCAAAACATTGGTGTTGTGAACAGAGGACATTATGGAATACAATTATGATTCTATTGAACATATATACTGTTGTAAAAAAACTATATTAGACACGGAAAGTGGCTCGTTCAATATACGTTTTACAATAGATTGAGGAATTGTATTTACAATGTTTAAAAAAACCCACAATACATTTCACTTCATCACAATGACGGTAACATCTTCCTTCGAAGTATATTAATTATTTTCATTATGATGCTATCTAAATATGAATATGCAAGACACTGATTTGTCTACTTGTAAAAATATTAAAATTTCAGGTATTTTCAATTTCAGAAAATGTCAAATATTGCGGTTTTCACTACCTCAATAGCACATCGTATGAAACCAAAGAAGTGTTTTATGGAGATTGTAAAGCTAACAGAAATTATTTTTGCAAAACTGAACAAGGTAAAAGTTATATTTGGCACATTAGATGACATCACTATATGGTTCATTTGTGGATATGCTCGATATTAATGATTTATGAAACTTATTTGAATATTAAGAACCAAGAAACTATAAATATTTAATACAGTGAATGTAAAAAAAAGTCATTTTAATACTTCTGGAAATGATAATACATGTATAATAGGCCTGGTTAGATTTTAATTTGAAAAATAAATGCTAAGTGCATACATATTATTTTGCAGATTTTTCTTGGGTGTTAGTTGTCTATAATAGTACTCGAGAAAAAGTCTACTGTAACTATATCGTTTGGACAAGTGACTTAAAAAACATGCGATCAATAATTAAACCAGGATACTATTGGAATCATCGGACGTTACTTGGCAAAGGTAAAACTTTTATTACACTGATATTTTTATTATTCAGAAATTCTGATAAAAGGCCAATACAGTTATGAACATTTTGAAAATTTAAGTTAATCAAATGCAGTAAATGACTACAATTATAGCTAGCATGGCGTTGTCTAGGATCCGAACCGTTACAGGACATCTTTCTTAATTGTAAACCAACAATATGCAAATGTCTGAGAAAAAATCAGTGTATGTTAATTAATATGCAGCAAATGTGTGAGAAAGAATCAGTTCACATATATAGCGTGTACCGAGCGGTTATTATTCTAGTGTTACAGCATAAAATCTTAATATTATTAAATGAAATTATATAAAAATATTCTCTGGATACTTATTCGTACTGATTTGAAATAATTTATTCAGATATAAATTTTCTTGATAAAGACATCACTTTTATTTCATTTTGCCAAGTCATTGTTATTTATTCCATTTTATAGTAAGTTTGCATCGAAAGTTTGTTAAAACACATGTAGAACTTTGTTATTGACGGCCATGTTAACTATTGTATTATGGGTGTTACCAAGGTCAGCCAGCTTAGTAACGAAAAGTAAACAAAACCTGAAAGGAAATGTTTAACAAGAAACGTTCTTTTAATGGCCAGTTAAAGGTATAATAAGAGTAAAATAAGTTTGTTTTATTTACTATATAATTGTACTTTAGTATTTTTCATGTTATTTTTGTAAGTTTACAATTAAGAAAAATTTCCTGTAACGGTTGGGTGATACGCCCATTTTTGGATGATTCACCCTTTATGGTTGAATGACCACGGGCGAATTGGTCATTTCTTTTAAGTAATCAACCAAAATTGGTTGAACGGTCTAGTATATAAAGGCTCTGAAATTTTCTCTGAAAGCTCAGTTTTGGCCAGAAATTCCAACTAGATCTACGTACGTCTGTTCATCAAATGTTCAATAGCCGTAACTTTTAAGCAGAATACAACTTTTTCATTGATGATTTCAACATAATTTAGAGTTAAATATCCTTGAGCTTCGGATCCTAGACGTAGAAAATTAATCAAGTTCAACTTAAACGTTTCTTTATAATATAGTAATCTATATTATAGCAAGATTTTGATGTTATTCACTGGTAACCTTTTATTTGGTTAACGGCGCGCTATATTTTCAACTATGGTAAGCCACATATGCCTTCATCAGAGTTAAAGCTTTATCTAACATCTCTCCTTTCCATCACTATTGTAGGGTATATATTTTTGCTTGAGAATTGCCTTTGGAATTTTGTATCTTTTTAACTTGTTGACCTGTCAAATGATTATTTCAATGTGTGTACCATTATTTATATGTCTGTTATTGATATTATGCATGAATAAATGCTATCTGTTTCAATTTATACAGTCTTTTGGTTGTCATTGGTGTACTTAGATTCAATTAGAGCAATCTTTCAGACCAGCCTGACTTGTGAGGCTTCTTACCCTGGTGTACGGTCAGCACTACGCTACCAAACATAAATACTGAGACATACACAATGTGATACTAGCACGTAACAATATCACTTCTATCAAATTCTTACAATAAAAAAAGCAGTCTTACTATTCAACCCTTAAAATATTTCCTGAAGCAGCGCACCAGATATCTAAGTTTTCTGTGTACTAGTAAATAAAATTACCACTTCGATCTTATTAACCGTACGGAGCCAAAACCAAATCATTATAAACTTAAAATATCTAATTCTGAAAATTATTTATGTCAAAGAATCAGGGCCTAGAATTCATCTTTTCACACTGTGCACACGCTCTATTTATATGCTGGTGAAGCATCATCCTGGCAGTGAATAAAAAACAATGATTTTGATTGGCTAAAATAATAAAACGTTTCTTGAAACTGATTTTAAGTAAACCGTTAATAGAAGTGACTTCTCTTACAAACTAGTGTGAGTAATAGATAAACAATTTCAAATATAAACATCTTGATGGATACCCTATTATTATCCAGATTTGATAGTAAAAATTCTTAAAATACCTACTCTTTATAGCATGTCAAATTTTTAAATAGATTATAATGTGTTTTTTCAAATACAAATGGCGAACTTATAGAAAGGGGAGACAATCAAATTAACTATAATGTACGTTTCATTCACATATATATGAAGGTTAAATTGACAAACTGGGCAGCTTACCAATAATTCAAAAGTCGATTATTTATTGTTTAAAACATTTCATTGTATATAATTACTATTGCTTGCCCTTTTACAGCTAGAGTAGCTAGAAAAGATGCGGATTACATAATAAGTAAGTGGCAAAGTCAACGTATCAATAGACTGTACATATCTTTAGCCTCATATTTTATGCATAGAGAATTGATGAAGGAAAACTTGTACATACAAAACCATTTATCCGCATAGCTCACAATAAGTAATGCGTAAGGTTACTGAATAATTCTGATAACCAAAGGTATGTTAAAAAAAGAACGATAATTGAAAAAAAAATACAAAAATATACATATTACGATCGGAAGTTTTACCCACATAATTAGAAATAAAAGTCGTCTAAATTATAAAAATCTCAATGTTTTCGATTACAAGTATCTCTTATTAACATCTATTTACAAAATAAATCCAGGTTTATTAAATTTCCAGTGCCAGACACATTATGTGGAGCCTATAAAAGTTCCATTGGAATGTATTATGCAAATTGTAAGGAGAAACGTATCTCGTTATGTAAGTATAAAAACATTTAATTATATGGTTTGTTAACTATTAAAACTTTTGAACATAGGACAAGTTACACATACGACTAATCTTATTAATTGGCTCAGTGTCTTACAGTTCTGTCCAAATCCCTGTGTATATAGTCTCCTTGCCGTTGGTGTTGTATTGCTGATTTGTGTCTGTGTGCGCGAGCGTGTGTGTGTGTTGGTGCGTGCGTGCATGCGTGTGTGTGTGTGTGTGTGTGTGTGTGTGTGTGTGTGTGTGTGTGTGTGTGTGTGTGTGTGTGCGTGTGTGTTGGTTGGTGGGTGGGTGGGTGAGTGAGTGGGTGTATGTGCATGCGTGCGGGTGTGTGTGTGTATGTGGTATTTTTGTTTTGAATGTGTTAATCGAATGCTGCGCTTCGTTTTTTCATGCCTTCAGAAGGCTTTCAACTAATGTTGAAGATACATACCAAATATATATGAAAATATTATTCAATCCAAAGGGACCCGGCACAGTGTTGGGGTAGTGTAAAAAGTAATTCTAGAAAAAAATATCGTTTATTTTTTCTAGAATTACTTTTTACACTATCCCAACACTGTGCCGGGTATATATTATATATAAACGATATTTTTTTCTAGAATTACTTTTTACACTATCCCAACACTGTGCCGGGTATATATTATATATAAACGATATTTTTTTCTAGAATTACTTTTTTTACACTATCCCAACACTGTGCCGGGTATATATTATATATAAACGATATTTTTTTCTAGAATTACTTTTTACACTATCCCAACACTGTGCCGGGTATATATTATATATAAACGATATTTTTTCTAGAATTACTTTTTACACTATCCCAACACTGTGCTGGGGCCCTTTGATTCAATCATATACAAATTTACATTATATCTCAAGTGTTAATTAACTACAAGCAATAAAATTTAAAGCACTTTAAGTTCGAGCTTCAAAAAATAAATTTCTGGATATGAAACTTGGACATAAAAATGAGTAAAATGAAGACACGATTTTGTTATCCGCAGGTTCACGCAATGGCAATGAGCGAATGAATAACATTTGTTTCGATGGTAAGTGAAAAATTGCTACCAAATTTCATATCTTGGTTTCTTTTTAATTCAAAGATATTTGAAAGTTTAATTGTATATTATTGTATTGGAGGTCATCAGATTTCACTCATTTCATTTTGGGACATTCATTGACACGAGCACGAGCGTAGAATTACTGACCTTACAGTTGGGGTGAATAAACCGTATATTATATTAGTGAACTTGATTACAAAATAACACCAAATGGCGATATATTAATTATTTTACGCTGAATATACGGCAGTTTTTAACAAGTTTCATTCCTAAATCAACATAGAATCTTTTATGCATTATCACATAATATTGCACATTATATTATATGACATATTACCTTCGTCACTTATTACTGATCATCTGAAATCAAAAAGTAAAGTATAATACTGCAAGGCATAAACAATTAAAATGGATTTCTGAAATATTATTTAGCGGAAGAACTACGTTTTCTTGAATATTTACATATATGAGTCACCTTTTTGAAAGGGTATACGACTAAGGTTAATGAACACGCTACAATCGTTACCAGAACACAACAAAATGTTACAGTAATCACCAAAACAACAGCAAAGTCGGTGACAAACAGCCAAGAACGAACAGACTACAAATCAGATACACCAACCAAACAACCAATGACAGTACTCACTTCAGTCAAAGATAAAGAAAACCTACAAATGACACATCCACAAGACAAAGAGCAAAGTTCAGGTTGTATTATTATTAGTTCATTGTTCTCATTTTTACAAGCTTGCATATCTTTCCCCCAAAACAGGATTTAAGTTTCGTTGTTAGAATTTGTCGAATCATTTTAAATCATTGTTATTGAAATCGTTATTTTCTAAAACTCACATTTGAAAAATAAATCATTTTGCACTAATATAAACAATATATTTTAGTACTTTTACATTAGAACAATCGCTTGGCAGGCCATTGAACTTTTTTGTCGGATAATATTATTGAGATAATTCAGTCGAAGTTGGACACGAGCCCAACAGAAAAGGAACATATTGTGTAATCGTCAAAATTGTATTTTCTTGGGCATGCTTATGACATCATTGTGACTGATGGACTGCAAACCAGATACAACAACTGTCACTATCATTATGTTTCCTTCACTATTGATATTCAGGGACAATTTTGGAGAATCATCTCATTTAATTATTAATTAACAAAGCAGTGAATGATTTACAGTTCGGTTTATTGCATAATAAATTTTGAGAAAAGAAAAATAATATCTGATTTCAGGGTTTCTTTTTTGTTTATTTATTTAATTTATTATATCAAAACTAATTTGTCACATTATTGCCAATTGGAACTTCACTGAACTTTTTTTCATACACATTATATCACTCAAATTCAAGTCTCATATTGTTGCGCGTTGATCTTATAGACATTACTAACAATTACAGATATAATTGAGATGTTGAGATACCATTTTCTCTGTGTATATTTAAAACAGACATGCATTTATACTGTATAAATTTCCGAAATAAAACTTTTCAGATATTGGGATCAAAGTTGGTGTACCGCTTGGAATAATATTGCCTTTGACATGTGGAGTTTTAATCGCAATTTACATTTTTAGAAAAAGGTAATAGCAGCAAGTATTCATTCATAAAAGATCATTGCATTTCTCACTGAAATTCTGATATTCACATGAATTTGCGTTTATTTAGAGAAAATAATCAAAGCTTTATAATAAGGGTGTCACGGTTAGAACAAATTCAAATCGTATAAACGGCGACGTAAAAGCCGTGTTAAACGTCTTACCGACCGTACTTATAATATCCTGAGATTTTCAACATTAACTTTATTTCTTTACGTCATTTTGTTTATATTGTGTTGTACTCAAAATGTTTACGGTACATATCCGAATCTGGAGTAACTATTTACGGCTAGAGTCGTGCCGTATATGATCAGATCGGTCAAAATACATTTTTGAGTACAACTAAGATACAGTTGTCATATATTGACATAAAAACTAACTTAATATTTAGAATTAATTAAAAATGTTTCCGCCCCATAGTCAAATACTAATCTCGGTTACCGGTTTATGAATTTTCTTACCGGTTTTAAACCGAAAAAAAATCGACCACACCCGTTTAAATTGATAAACGTAACACACCTATTTATAATTTAAAACTGATTACTAAACTTAACCTTTGCGATTGCAAATTCACTTGATTTTTTTTCTTAGAAATGTACTAGATAAAATTAAAACATAAAATTCATTCCGATTTGTTTCTAGAATACAATGTTGGCAGTCTAGCAAACCAACACATGAACATGGACGTATGAATCAGTTGCACACTCAAAAAACTTCGCCAGTTCACGGTCACCTAAACGTTAACTTTGAATATATTCAAGATACTTCAATATCATCAGAACACCACACAAACGAAAACAATCTCACAGACATAAGTTCACAGTATGCTGTTGTTAAAAAACCTAAGACGGGCGATTCAAAATCCAGACAAGAAAATTACTCGAATAAATCGTATCAAAACGCAACGTATGACGAATATGATGTTGCAGGTAGGTTTCAAAATAGTAGATCTAATCAGTCGGACAATTTATACAACCATTTGGAAAGCGTGGACGAGTATAATTCGACATCTTTCGTAAGGGAAGGAGAATGTAACAATTTGTACAACACAACAGGAGACCGCAATCTCGTTGAATCTGATTACGACTCCACAACGCAGGTGAATAACACAACATTGCCTGATGACGTTTACAATCATTTATCTCAAGGTGACAACTACTATGACTCTACATCAACTACGAGAAATAAATGATAGGGTTCATTTGCTTAGAAAATCAAGTGTTACAGAAATTTATTGTTCAATAGAACTGCATATCAAATACTAGAATACTAGTTTTGTTGTAAGGTAAATAAATACATGTAGTTTATGTTGCAGCTGTCATAATTTTATCTCTTTTGATCGTCAGTGATTAATGATACCAGTACTAATAGTGATGAACATAGAACTGATATCCAGTACTTAATTACGCTTAAATGGAAATCAGCAAATGAATTTTTTCCATTTATTGAAATTATTTTTCAAAACGCATAGTAGATATGTGCAAATCAATTATCAATATTTTTTCTCGCAATTCAAGATGCATTTTTCCCTTTTATATATATTTTGTTTTTATTAAAATTGTAACTGAAATATAAAACATTTAAAGATCCTGTATGTTTTGTGATTGATATTGTTACTGTGTGTATACCACACTTGCAAAAACTTATATATGTATACACTTATGCAAATAAAACAATTTTCATATATCGAAGAATATGTTAAATGTGTACTGCAAATATTTGTGAACATTATTTTTAATCAATAAATTATATACATTCATTTCTTAATGGAAAATTTGACTTAGAATTTATAGAAAATAAATTTCTAATTACCTCCCTTTATTTACATGAAATGTTAAATTTGGTATTATCTTTATAAATAATGCTTATTGGAACTTACAATATTGACAAATCTTAATTTGAGCATCATATTTATGAAATAAAACCATGAAAAAAATGTGTTACAGGATCTTTAAAACTTGTAGATTTCTCGGATAATAAACTTTTAATCATAAGTTTTCTCAATCTCTCCCATGCGTCTTAGAACAACACTTTCTTATCTTAAATCTTTTATGCCATGACGATTTGCTTACATTCACGTCTACTTGCATTATTTTCTAGCAAACATAAACAGTCGAAATACATTATAACATAATAATACATAAATAATGCTCAAATAATTACTGAATATTCAATACTGACCCTTTATAATGGAATGATATAATGATTGTCTTTTTCAAATATACCCGTATAAATTGAATATAGTTAAAAATATATGAAGACAAAGGCATGTATTCAATCTATTTTAAAATTTATTTTGCAAACCAACCATATGATTTAATGTTGCATATATATGCGATACATGATGTGTTCTTTTTTTCGAACCACATAACTACAAAACAAGCCATGCTGGACCAATTATTTTGGATAATTATCTCGGACATAATTTATGGACACTTCTGGCTATGCAATCAAATTTTGAAATATTCCGTACCATATATTTTTGTTGATTTTGTAGGCATCTATTTGTGAATGTATGCTATTTTGAATAATAATTTCAAAGAGTATTACAATGTTGTTTTGGTGATGTACTTCACCCTTAATCTGTTTAATTTTTTTAAACGGTCTTGTACAGCTACTATTTTTGGGAGAAGGAGATAATTTGAATACTGAGTTATTATCTACCTTTCAGCCATTGCTTAGTATAATTTAACCTATAGCTCTTCGGCGCTTCTTATGTAAAATTCTTCCAAGTATAATTTCCAATAACCGTAAATTATACCATACCCAGACTATGGTATAATTTTCAGTTTTGAAGATCGAAGGAGTAAGTGTTTCTGGGCGGAGCTATAGGTTAAAACAGATACACCATTGGTGCGTTAACGATTTCTGGGTTTGCGTAAATTATACCATAATCACGTGACCTTTCTTATGCAACCTCACTCGACTTCGTCTCGTGAGGTTAAGGCATAAGAAAGGTCACGTGATTATGGTATAATTTACGCAAACCCAGAAATCATCAACGCAGCAATGGTATATCTATTACATATTCGTAGACAGGTTATTCAATATTTTTCAGTAAAATTCCTGTTTCAGAATGTTTTCATGGTTTAAAAATTAAAATGTTTGTAATCTTGTAAACGAATAATAAGTAGGGCCATCCATAGTTATTCAATGTCATTGGAGCAATTTACGAAGTGAATCACTGAAAAACCAGACATAAACTGTAAATTTCCCCATTTTCATGAAACCTAAACTGTAAGCTACAACGGAATGTTGACAAGTTTAATATTATTTATCTTTTTCCTCTTATATAACAAAGAATATAACAATCGTTTGACACAAAGCTCATAGCAACTTGGATGTGTTGGCTCAGATGACACATGTGAAATGAGCAACATCGTTTATTGTAGTCTCCCGTCTATTTAAGGGTAACACTCGACGCCAACTACAAAATGAATCAGATATAGGCAATTATGAGCGCATTCGATAGAAACACCACGAACAGCCAAGCACAGCCGTTCGACCAATTAGATGAAGTAAATGCTTACTAGTAAACGCTAACCAATTTAGTCTTTGAATTTAGTTTTATAAAACTATCAATTTACTTACTAGACTGATTAAATTATGCCAATTTACTAAAGTAATATGTCATGATTTATTTGAAATGCTGCAATTCTATTGGACAAAAAATATTTCAAACACTAAATTTTATATCACTTATAAGATGAAGACCCGTCATCAAATAATTTATATAAAATACTGTTCAATGTTTCGTTGTTAAATGAATAAAGATTGAAACGAATATTGCAAAAAATTACCTAGTGTAGCCACAGATTCTTTTGCAAGATGAAATGCATATCAATTGAAAATTAAACAAAGCTTAAAAACTATGTGTTGGATTTACCAAAAGGGACACAAATAAAAATTATTTAAGACGCATTAAAGTTTTTAATGTATATTTTACGATTTGTGAAACATTTAGACTAAAGGAATCTATCGTTCTCACTTATCGTTAGCTACTTTCGCGTACTGTGAGTTACATTTGCATACATTATACATTCAACCAATGGGAAATAGCATATTCCATCTAAGATATTAAATGGACATATAGAATAAGTACATATATTTTTTTTTTGAAATTCTAACCAAAAATAATTATAAGAAAGAGAAAGACTTGATCAAACCAAACTTATTTCCATTTTAACCACAGTTTCTGAACAAAGTGATTAGGAAACTGTAGAACATCAATAATGTGACGAACATCAGTATGGCTCTGCTTAACCGGTACACAGCGATCATGTTATAATGAATACATTTGTCAATGACATTGATTACGAGGTTTGTTCAAATATAAATGCAACTATCAATTTATATAAAGAACCGCTGTATTCTTGGTACACAGGCGAAAACATATTGAATCAAATATGTCGGGTTTATGGGAACAATGACCTTTCTTTTTCATCTGTCACACGATGGTGTCGATTCAGTAAAAGATGCACCTCTTACACGCCGTCCGAAAATTGCAACTTTGCAAATAATTGGTTGAAAAAGTTGCAAGATTTACAACTAAATATAGTCTAAATGAGCTTGTATCTCTGTAGGAGTTGCTCATACAATTCTCAGACGTGATTTAAAAATGAGAAGAATAAGTGGTAGAGATGAATACCCCATCTCCTTACATAACAGCAAAAACTTGCTCGGGTAAGAATCTCCAAACAATTTTTGAAACAGTTCCCCAATTAGAAAAATCGATCTTTCGAATATATAATCACTGGCGATGAGACGTGGGTTTACTTTTATGAGCCCAAGCGAAAGATATAAATCAAAATATGGGCAACCAAAGAAAGTCAAAGGCCTTGCATATCAAATGCACCATGAGCGTGTATGTAATTTTCTTTAACAATCAATGTCCTGTTATTCCAATTGCCGTACCTAAGGTTAAATCTGTAAATGTCAAGGTTTACAAAATATGATAAACAAGATCAAGGAACAAGATTCAATGAACGCATCCCCCATACGACCCAGGAACAAGAACCAGTGGCAAGGAGTCCAGGCGGAAGACAAGGTCCTTCATAAATTAAAGAAATATCTTAAAACTGGTCCCCGTGGTGTCAGGTTGTTGCATAACAATACTTCGTCACACGAAGCGGCCATTGTACGAGAATATATCTGAAACGAACCTAGTTACCCTCCTTATTCGCCAGATCTTGCCCCTTGTGACATTTCCCTATTTCCGAGGTTAAGACAACACCTTGCTGGAAGAAAACATCAAACGCGAAAATATTGCGGTTCGGCTTTTTTCCAGTATCTGAACAGTGAACCTCGAAAAGATTATGAAAATGTAATTTAAAAATTGGATAAAATGACTAAAACTTTGTACATCACGTGACGGTGAGTATTTTGAAAGATTGAGATAATTATTTTGGCACTGTTTGTTTAGCATGTCTGACATTGACCAAGTTGCTTTCATTTTGAATACCCCTAGTAAAACGAAAATAAATAGATAAATATGGCACACCATGCACTTTATAAACATTAATCATGGTAAAACTTATTGAAATAAAATATATTGAATAAACATTTGGAAAAATGGTTAGCACAAAACAGTGTTTTTATTTCTCAGGAATAAAGTTAAAGATTAGATATTATCTTGATTTTTGTTATTCGTATCAATATATTCCTTCAATATGACTTGAAAAATGTCTGCCAAATATACAAAATAGAAACCATACCCGGATAAAAACAAAACAAACGAGGGGGAAAATAAACCAAACAAATAAATGTTAAAATATACACATCATAAAATGACTGCATTTAGATACATTATGCTCAAATATGATATTTTAATAATAAGAAACTGATAATTACCATACAGTCTCTTTTGAAATGTAAAGTAAAAAAATTGAATACACACAGAGAAAATATGTAACATTTTAAAGTTTACACACTACAGGTAAACACAGTATGATTACGTAGTGTCATAAAAACCGGCAGAATAAACCAAATTAATTTGACAAGTAATAGGACATACAGCTTCCCAAGCATAGATTTTAAATTCACTTATTCAAGTTACACAAATTCAGGAAGAAATTACTAGATTTCAATAAATTTCAGCAATATAAAAGTATATTGCAGGCTACAATGACCATAAGTATGCTGTAATTCATCAACAGATGGGATAAAACTTAACCAAAATTAAAGAAAAATTTGTACAAGGAACGATTGTTTTATTTTATTATGAGGAAGTCTGAATGCTTTCTATGGAGAAAATTCAATGGGAACAATATAAACTAACTTAATAACATTAATAACTTTTAGTTTAAAAATAAAGACCCCCGCTTTGTCAAATAAGTTTTCAATATTTTTCCTTTTTTGTTCCATGTGATTAAAATAAACAACATTTTATCATTTTAAACACTTTTTATTCTGTGTTCACTGCAAGTACTCTTAAAGGGTTTAGAATTTAAATCTATCTCAACGTTTAATAATGAAATCATTAAGTATTGAACATATGTATCGTACTCATTAATTTCACTGTGTCAATATAATGTAAAGTTGAAGTAAGCTATGATAAAATCACGGCAACCTTGCTAGGTTTTAACAAGCATATTAATTATCGTTAATTTATAACAAAGGAGGATAAGGTATTGGTTCGAACCACGGATTTGCAATACTAAAATAACAGTAAGGGTACTAATTATGTATAGGTATCAAAGTTTTCAGCACTTAATCATTTGATTTTCTTTTCATTGAAGTTGTAAAGCAAATAAAAACAAACAAAACATTTAGACAACGATAATTTAATTTATGAAATGATGAATAGAATACGACTGGAGTTAAATGTTTACTTTAATGGATGGCGTTTTTTTTCAACAATTGAATTGTTATTTTTGCATCTTTATTTAATATCTCAAAGCTGAAAAGATCATGAACAGTTCGTTGTAAAAACATAATCTTAACAGAAATGAAAGTCAAGACATCTATAAAGATTCATCAATTGTGTGTTACACTAGATAAGTAATTTTTTTTACTCTAGTTTTTTAGATATTTTATCTTTCCCATCTGTGACAACTTCCTTCTTTGGTATCATTTTTAATATAAACAACTTAATCATTGTAAATAGAAGATGTATTTGATTGATAAAGTGGACAAGGTTATGTATAACGTAAGGTAGAATTTGATTTCACAAGTGCTCAACAATAAGTGCAATTAAATCTTATAGATAGAAACTGTTTGTTTTGTATTTACATTAGAAAAATTACAAATCATTATTTTCAGCATCGCATAGTGCGAGTAAAGGAGAAATTCTTATTAAAGATTTATTTCATATTCACGAAAACCCAAACAAATTTTATTATATGCGTATAACTTAAAACAAATGTTTTTACATACTCATTGAAACAGAATGCGAACAGAATTATGCGAAGTGCAAGAAGATATATGAAATTAATTTCACTGATAAAACCAAATATTTCATTGGTATGCAAATAACATTAGTTTTTATGCTTTAACATTATGAAATAAACGATTCCTGATAGCATACGGTAATTAAGGCTTTATTTCACATTTTCTTTTTGCTCTGCTTGGCATCTTATTTCACTTCAGTGTCGCTATGTTTTCTGGTTCTTCGGGATCATTGATTCAGGTACTTTAGTGTTGAGGATTGAATACCGCTCAAACCGGTGCCAGGAAGCATGGGAGGTTTTGCATTATCTCTCTTGAACAGCCGTAATCAAAACGAATCTGCAATTTTCAATTAATATTATTATTATTGTTTTCATGTTTTCTTGGGAATCACCCTTTTTCCAGATTTGAATGTTACAAGTTTATATTTCGACCTAAGAAAGATAATATTTCATGCGGATACCTTCAGCTGGTAACCTTTTTAAAAAGTGACCTTTAGCGTGTATTCTATTTAGAAGTGACCTTTAGCGTATTATCTATTTAAAAATATTTAGCGTGTAATTTATTAAAAAGTTGACATTTTAGCGTGTAATCTATTTAAAAGGTGACCTTCTGCGTGTAATCTATTTAAAAAGGAATCTTTAGCGTGTATCCTATTTAAGAAAATACATTCGCGTGTCTATTTAAAACAATGACTTTTAGGGTGTAACCTATTGAAAAAGTGACCTTTCAAAAGAGTTACATTGAAGGTTCTGTGAGAAGCGCCGTATGAACTCATCTGCGGATATTTTAAATTCCAAATTTCAGCTTTTTTATCTTTAAATGTTGCATTCTGCTTAAGTCGGCGCTAAAGGGCGTGGGCGGTAACTATGAATTTTCTGTACCGTCAATCAAACCGAGATTGCAATATTTTTTATTTTGTTGTTTTGAACGTTCTTTAGGGAGTCGTATTTGTGTAACCTATATTTTAAAAAAAAAGTAACCTTTAGCGTGTAACTATGTTAAAAAAATTGAATTAGAAGAGTCAAAAGTATTTTCATCACTTAATAAATAATAACACATAAAACTAGATCAACAAAAATAATAACACCAATACCCAAACAACTTTTACTATATTGCGGTATCAATGAATCCTACTTTATCACGTACATCACATATAGTAAATTGCCTGACTTACTTGATCTAATAAAATTGATTAAATCATTATATTGAGCACGTTCTACAGTTGTATTATTGATTATTTATTCACATACAGGTCAGGGATACATTTTACACAAGTTCCGTTATAAATCAAACAGTGAAAATATTTGTCAACTACAAATTATGATAACTTAGATATTAGGTTTTTAAAGTCTGTCACATTTGAGATTACTGTTATCGTTTAAAGTGGTTAAACTTCCTCCTCTGACACCGTGTCTCCTGATTTATTTTACGAGTTTCATAAGTTAAATATTGGTCAATAATGAAGGATTATGCTTTTTTGGTATTTATCTTGTTGATAAAAGCCTTGATTTCTTCAACAGAAGGTACTTGAAACTTATTTTTAAAGCTATATTTATATTGAGTTCTAATAAGTATATCATGGTTAGATATTTATAATACATGTATATGATAATTAATACTGTGGGCTCCTTATGGCTCAAAATTGCAAGTTTGTAACATATGGCAGACAAAACAATCTTTTCCATTTGTCTCATGAATTTCAAATTTGCACTTGAAAATTTGAACAGTAAGATATTATTTAACTATAGCCATCACATGCTTAGTATAATCTTATTTACAGAAAATATGTAATACATTATTTTTTGTTTTTATTCCAAGTATACTAATAAATACTGTGAAATAACATTGTTATATGTATAATGTTCTGATATATGTTTCATTTTGCACAATAACTTCCCACAGATTTCCCACCTAGTATGTCTTGTAACACAGTAGTTTCAACTTGGCAAGATGCAGGGATAAACTGTTTAAGAAGAGGTGGTCATATGTTTCCATATGAAACTGGTTCAGGTGAAAATATAGATAAACTCCATTTAAAAAGTGAAATGGATGTATGGACAGCAGATTATCTAATGATTTCTAAAACCTGTAAGTAATTGTTACTGCTACTTCCTTTTAAATATTTACATAAATGATGACTATATCATATAATCTTAGATATATCAGACCTGTTTAACCTGTTAATCAGTCTAACCATACAGGTCGCGTTTTATAATTTTTGTTCATTTTGCATCCTTTTTGGTCTTTAGAATCAATAAATGAACGGCATGTTTCGATGAATTTTCCTTGCTTGTTTACTCTTTCAGTTTATCATTTACGAACAGACAAATATTGTGGCTTTAACTATCTTAATAGCACATTATATGAAAGTAGCGTACCATCGTTTTATGGAGACTGTAACGCAAATAGAAACTATTTTTGTATAAATCAAACAGGTAAACCTTTTCGTATATTTATATCATATCACAATTTGTTCAAACTAACATGATTCATGTACGTGAAAATCAACTAAGAAAATAACAAAGTAATAAAAAATGATTAATGTAGATGATGTAAAAATTATTCTTTTAGTTTACAGATAGATCTTACAATAATAAATATAGGAACACGATTAAAACATAGAGGTAATTAGATTATTTATGTGACATTATCTTGTATATTTTTATCTTGCACATGCTTCACAGGAAACTTAGTTGTGTACAACAATAGTCGAGAAAATATTCATTGTGATTATAACATTTCATTAACTGACTTGCAAAGCATGCAGGCAACAATTAAGCCAGGATACTATTGGAATACGGGGGTATTGTATGGGACAGGTAATACTTGTATCAAGCTGTTAAATTACTTTAAATAAAGCCATAACAAGAAAACATTGTTTCGAACATTTTTTTTTAATTTTTAGGTTATTAAAATGTTAAATAATAAAAAGGCTACGATTAATCATATGCAAATGTATGAGAAAGTTGAATTATAAGCTACGACAAGGAGCCATGGCAACCGCCGATAGGTCTGACAGTGTTTTTATTGATAATATAAGTTACATTGACAAAATGAATAGCACAACCAATAATTCAAAAGTGATTTATTTATTAATCAAATGTTTGTAAATCTTTTCGCCCTATTTAATTACTATATCAAGCAGTCATGTGTGTCCTTTTGCAGCTGAAATATCTAGTGCATGGGCGCATTACATCGACGGTTAGTAGCAAAGTTAGAGTACCAATTTATAATCGCCTGTCTTAACTACACACATCTTTCACATAGGGCTGTTGGTTTCTTTTAGAACATATTAGTTGAAAATTATAGCTTTGGTACAAATAAATCATTAAATAAAAATTATATGATAATGGTGTTTGTGAACACAAATTTCCATTAAATACAAAATAATTTGTAATAAATTTCATAATAAATGATGAAAAAGGTTACTGAATTTGACCGTAGTGTTGTTGAATAATAATAAGGGAGGAATAAAAAAAATTATTGCGTTCAAAAGTTTTACCCCCACAGAAACAAAAGCCATCTTAAGATACTCGTGATATGTTTTATTTTTTATAAAAAATCTGTATTTATTAATTTTACAGTTCGAGGTATATTATGTGGAGCCTATAGAAGTTCAATTGGAATGTATTATGCTAACTGCACAGAGAAACGCTTTTCGTTATGTACGTTGAATATACGGTTTATAATTATTTAGACTTTTAAATCTCAGACAAGTATATACACTGACATAACCTCAGTGTCCTGAGGACTATCTGAAATTTCAAAACTAGTCTAGTGCAAACGATCTGCTGGTCTTCTTGTCGGTGTTTCTATGTTGCTAGTTCTTTTGATCTTTTTTGTTTTCGGTGCCGCTCATTGAATGCCACCTTTTTAGTTAATTTCTTTTATATCTTTTGTTGTTCATGTTTTTAGCTCACCTGAGCATATGCACAGGGTGAGCTAATAGGATCACTCTTCGTCCGTCGTCCGTTGTCCGTTCACACTTTTCAAAACGACATCTCCTCTAAAACCATAAGGCAGATCATAATGAAACTTCACAGGGATGTTCCTTGTGTGAAGCCTTAACAAAGTTATTCAAAGAATTCCATTCCATACAGAACTCTGGTTGCCATGGCAACCAAAAGAAAAAACTTTAAACATCTTCTTCTAAAAAACCCAAAGAGCTAGAGCTTAGATATTTGGTTTTAAATATTTTCTAGTGAGTGCCTACCAAGTTTGTTCAAATAAAAGCCCTGGGGTCAAAATTGGCCCCGCCCCAGGGGTCATTGATTTTCCCTATATGCATATAGTAAAAACTTTAAAAAATCTTCTTTTAAACAACCCAAAGAGCTAGAGCTAAGATATTTAGCATGAAACATCTTCTAATGGGTGTTTACCAAGTTTGTTCAAATAAAAGCCCTCGGGTCAAAATTGGCCCCGCCCCAGGGGTCATTGATTTTCCCTATATGCATATAGTAAAAACTTTAAAAAATCTTCTTTTAAACAACCCAAAGAGCTAGAGCTAAGATATTTAGCATGAAACATCTTCTAATGGGTGTTTACCAAGTTTGTTCAAATAAAAGCCCTCGGGTCAAAATTGGCCCCGCCGCAGGGGGTCATTGATTTTCCCTATATGCATATAGTAAAAACTTAAAAAAATCTTCTTCTAAAAAACCCAAAGAGCTAGAGCTGAGATATTTAGCATGAAACATGTTCTAATGGATGTCACCAAGTTTGTTCAAATAAGAGCCGTGGGGTCAAAATTGGCCCCGCCTCGGGGGTCATTGATTTTCCTTATATGTGTATAGCAAAAACTTTAAAAAATCTTCTTTGAAAAAAAACAAATAGCTAGAGTTTAGATACTAAGCATGAAACATCTTCTAGTGAGCGTCTACCAAGTTTGTTCAAATTAAAGCCCTGGGGTCAAAATAGGCCCCGCCCCGGGGGTCATTCCTTTTCCTTATATGTGTTATACAAAAACTTTAAAAAATCTTCTTTGAAAAAACTCAAATAGCTAGAGTTTAGATATTAAGCACGAAGCATCTTCTAGTGAGTGTCTACAAAGTTTGTTCAAATAAAAGCCCTTGGGTCAAAAATTGGCCCCCCCCCCGGCTGACATTGATTTTCCTTATATGTGTATAGCAAAATCTTAAAAGTCTTCTTTGAAAAAACCCGAATAGCTAGAGTTTAGATATTAAGCATGAAATAGAACCTTAGATGTTTAAGATCATGAAATATCTTTCTAAAATGGGTGTCTACCAAGATTTGTTCAAGATCAAAATCCCTGGGGTTTAAACTGGCCCCGCTCCAGGGGCCTATATACAGGTGAGCGACTTCAGGGCCATCATGGCCCTCTTGTTTTAACAAATGATAAGGATATGAAATTAAAAAAAAACACACTAATGCTATTAAATTATATAACATAGTTATTACGTTGTCGGGAGTTAAAAGTTTACTAGAAGCATCACAGTTATAGAATGTTAAGTTGAAACTTGTTTACCAGACGCTGTATTATGAAAGCATTTTAATTTGGATCCTTTTGTTCCAAAAAGTAATTTTATTGTGCCATCATAATGAAAATGATAATTTGACATTATTATAAAAGAAAGGACAAAGTGAATTACTTTATACTTTGTTGTTATCCGCAGGTTCAAGCAATGGGAATGGACCAATTAATAACTTTTGTTTTGATGGTATGTGTTTAATTTATTGCTAACATACATTTTTTACTTAGAAGTTCAAAGATCCTTTATCTTCATCTCGTGGTATTTGAGATCATCAGATTTCATTTAATGCTCCATTTGGGGACACACATTGATACGCGCGTAGAACTACTAACTTCACATTCATTCTTTGAAATGTTAATTAAGGTTTATTATTAGCATTTTTTGCTTTTTTCAAAAACAAAATCTAATTAGAAAGGGAAAGTTGAGAATCAAAAGTTTTTTTTGTTTTTTTTTTTTGCGTATCTCGTATTTGGTTAAAAATACTTAAAAATATTCAGAAAAAACTCCTTGACAGTAACCAGATTAAAGATATAAAAAATCATGTTATGACAATCACGGAACACTACTCCGACATGAATTAAACTATGTACATTTTTCTGTGGTTTGAACAAATTGCTAGTTCTATAAAATGTGTTTAAACATAGTTTTAACATTCACACGTATGCCCTATTTAACAATAAATTAAACAATGAGATACTTAAATATCATTGCCTCTTATTGTTTCTTCTTTTATTTAACTGCATGTATAATGTTGGCTGTTGCTTCATTGCACATTTCTCTATATCCAACATAATCATATTCAAATTGCATGTGTGTTATTGCTTAATTGCACATTGCTTCTTATTCAACATCATTTGTGTATATGACTATATCTAGCTACTTACGAAGCAGCTCTATTGATATGGCGAGTTATATTTTTCTTTCATTATTATACAACTTATCTTCTTGAAAACAATAAAAAGAACCCACACATGTTTGAATTTTTTTTGCAATTAATTAAAATTTTTCGAAAATAGTATATAAAACGCAACTACTGTAATAAATGGGACATAAACAAATACATTCAGTCATATTTTGATACCGGGTGGCGCTATGACACGAATAACTTTTTCTCATGAAACGGACAACGCATGTTTTTCGAACTGGTACAATATACTTTTGTCTGACGCAGTTTCTTTTATTTTGCGTGCATTCGTGCGTGTGCGCGCGTGCGTGCGTGCGTGCGTGTGTGTGTGTGTGTTTATATATATTCCACATGTTGCCCTTATAGACGAGTCCTCCAGAAGAGTATCAAACTTTAAATGTAGATTTTAGAAGGTAGAGCAAGAAGCAAATCTCATCCGAAAAACTGTTTAGTTGTTGGCGAGCCCTAGAAACAGACACATATTTTCATATTTTTTTTAATTTTGGTTCCAATCAAACGAATCATCTTTAGATGGTTTGGATGAAATATATAATTTTTGTTTATTTATCGTTCATAATATCAAAACATGATTATAATCTAACACTTTGATTTTTCTACGAGTACATACGATTAAACTCAAGCTACAGCTCAAAACAAATGGATCTAGCAGGTAAACATGAAATGTTTAATTTGAATTGACATTCAAAGCAATGAATTAATTATAATAATTATAATATAGAAACACTCGTGAATATACATGCAATGTATGTACCTGTCTCTATTGTCTTTAAAGGACAGGAAGCGTTTCCTAAAAGTTTAGTTAAGACATTCGTAAGCAACGGATTATTATTATCACAAAGAATATATATCACATGTTTTAAAGAAATATTGTACAAGCAGTTTTCACGTTGGATATATCATAAACAACTTATAATTTGACGCTATTATAAATCATGTATTAAATATTTACTTGAACATAATTGTTTGTCATTTGTACAAGTCTTAAATCAAAAGAAATGATGAACAATTTTAATATGATTCCTTACAATGACAAACATACATCTGGAATTATGCATTCTGTATATAAAAAAATATACATAGAAGATGGACAAATCTAAAATGTATAAATAAGAATGCAAACAACATACATGGGTAAGTAACATTCAAATATAAACATGTCATCTTACATATAGTTTTGCCGGATAATCGCCTCCATACTCACGGTCCTTTTGACAACTTCTGGCCATCCGTGTATGGTTAGCTATGTTTTGTTTCAGATAGTGAACCCATGTTTCTTCACAAGTAAAATGTCTGCAAATCATTTTAACTTTGAAACATTTTAAGAAATGAAGAAAGTAAACATAATACAGTTAGTCAAACTGGTCTAAATGGTATGTATGTGATGTTACATGAAACAAAAAACTGTTTCTATTCTATATATTCTTAAAATTATAATTCAGCGTAGGAATAATTAATTTATCGTCCTTTGCCATTTTAGTTTGACATAGTTACATGTACACAAAAAGAAGGTCGAGATCCTGGATTTTTTAATACTAAATCTCGAGAAATAAAAACTGTACGACGCCCTGTTTCAGGATTTAGGCATGTCCATCTATTTGATGATAATGCACCATCATAACTTTAGTTTTGTGAAGCAATTTCGAAGTCGTAGAAAATCTTGTCTTGCTACAGCTACACCTAACATACTCATCAGAAAAAGCCTCATGTGACTCCTTTCTTTTTTTCAAAAACTTATTTTTTCAAAGTTCTTATCTAGTCGTTGATACAAATCCCGACAGAGCCCTGGCCCAGCCATCAGTCAGTGCCTCAGAGATCTACATATATTAGCGCACCGTGACGCATTTCATAACTGGGTTCAGATATTAAAATTAGAGACATGTATTTAAAACCATGGAGTATAATTTGAAGGGGTGTTATTTTCATTTGACTATTTGAGTCAATTGCTTTTAAGATATCATACAACATATCGGACAACCTTTGTAGTTATTTGTTTTCATGCTTTATACTATACATGTAAAACTGCATATTATATTTGATGCTTTTCCATTACTTAGGACTGTTGCGCAAAAATGCAGTTACTAATAAACGTGTCCGCTTTAGAATATGCTGCTTTTGAATAAATGCATAAAGGCGAACGACTTAATTTACTGAACATACTTAAACAGGAATCAACACAACAATAGCACAGACGACAGTCCGCCAAGAAATAACTACAGATAAAACTCATACATCAACCAAACAGTCAATGACAGGAATGACAACTTCAGTCGATAATAAAACAAAAGTAAACAAAATACATACACACTTGAAACGAGAGCACACTCAAAGTTCAGGTAATCGTTTTAGAAAAAAAAAACTGCTTGTAGATAAAAATATATTGTTTCCAAAGTTTTATTTTTGTATTGAATTTTGTTATTACATATATTTTCTCTGAGACATGAATGTCATGCATACATTTATGCTAAATGTGAATTATATAATAAAATATTTCAGATGTATGGATATATGTTGTCGTACCACTTGGAGTAGTGCTGCTACTGACCTTGGAATTGGATTCATTATTTACATTTACAGAAAAAGGTAAAAATTGTTTGAATCTTGTCTGTAATAAACTAACATGCGGTACATAATATTGCGTTCCATATATTTGATTTCATATTATTATACATGTGTTATTTAATGCTTTGTATTGTTTTAGTAAAGTATTATACATCATTTTGTATTTTGAAACAAAGTATTTGGTTGACATTTTTTGCAGTTAAGTGATCGTCAAAACATATTGCGGTATCATGTTTAATCACGCCGACCACAAAATACACTTCTCTCATAATTTAAAGTCACGTAAATCTTATATAAGCGTATATCAGACAGTATTATTCGATTTTTTAAACAACACACACATTAATATACTTAAATGGAATTAATGAGTTTGTTATAGAGTAGTCTTACAAATGAAATGATGAATTCCCTTTGACAACACTTCGTGTAGGTACATAAACGTCTGCAAGATAAAATTCATACCAAGAGACAGTTGATAGGCCCTTATTTTATAATTTTATTTGAATAACATATTATTTTATCACCAACATTGGCACATGTTGTTTTTTTAAGAAATTAGTTGTGGCGAAATTCTTATTGAATTGCACTAATCTGATAATTGGAATGAGACAGGTAGGGTCATAAAGGGATCTATCCAATTTACAGAGCTTAAAACATCATTGTCGCAAACCATTTACATTGATTACATGTTAATTAACCGTGGGTATCCGACGATGAAAAACAAAGGTGTTAGATAAACCATAGCGACACAAATAAAAAAAAGATTCAAGACTTTAAAAATATTTAAATGCATTGTTTGCAATTTATTAAAAATATCTTTCTTACTTATCTTTACTTACATAGCAAGTTCATAAAGTGTGTTGTGAGTTATATTTCAATAAGTTATACATTTAACCAAGAGATATTTAATGGACATACATATTTTAAGCACATAAAAATAGAACTTTTATCCAATTATTATAACAGGTTACAGAAAAGAAAAAGAATTGATCAACCCACAAATATTTCCAACTTGACCACAGTCTCTGGACAAAATGATTATGAAACAATACAACATCAGCAATGTGACGAACACGAGTATAGCTCTGCAAGACAGGTGGCTAAGGATCGTGTTGCATTTAATACATATGTCAATGACGTTGTTTATAGGGCGGATAAATAGATATATTTGAAGTGTTACATACATTAACTGAATACAGCAAAGTTCAATAAAAATATTATTTATTAAATAAATATTTCGATAATGGTTAGTGGACCACATTTTCAGATTAAATAAACATGACATGTCTCAGAAATGATTTTATCTAAAAAAAAATAAAAGCTTATAATTTTTGGTGTATTTTTTTTTTTTATCTCAAGATGTTCATTAACCAGTTATCTGGACAATATGTTCCTTCTGTTAATTATTAGTAAAGTTATAGTTGTATGTAAGTCAAAATACATTGTAATGAGAGCTATTTCTCGGGTAACAAACATTTAAAATGCTCTATATATAAATTAGTTAATATCTAATCGTTTCTGAGGCATAATGTGCCTTTAATAGCTTTTTTCTGTAAATGACATTACACATTTGTTTAATATCCAACACTTTAAAAACGTGTATATTTATTTAAAATTTCTTTCAAAAATCTGTACAATTTACAAAATGGAAACAAAATAAACATATAACCATTCACACAGACATGCGTATACATCATGAAATGGCTGCCTTGTTTAATATGTGCTTATTATTTTAAAAAGCATTGAAAGAAATTAACTTAATCGCCGTACATCATGACAATGTGGTAAGTACCAGCATTTAAACTTGTTTTATTTTGCTGGTTTCCTGCACTGCAAGCAGGATACAATCCATCTTCAGGTGTGATCAAATCAAAAAGTAAAGAAAGTGGTCCCATTACTTTGGAAACAATAAAAATTATTTATCAAAAAACAAATCGCCGGTCCAGAAATCGACCATGCCACGCAGAAATCTCCCGGACATTTTCTTGTATTGCTGAAATAAAGGTCAATCAATGGAAGAACAATTTCGGAACGGAATCAGACGAATTGTGTTTTAATGGTTGGCTTGAGAAAATGTATGTTTTAAAACAAAGATTTATAGACTTTATATACAGAAAGACGAAATTGACAGTCAAACGCCATGCTAAGCGGAATTTGTGCTTTAAAAAACTCTGGTAAACATGCAATGTTATCACGTCTTACTTCCCTTTCATTATCATCTCTGAAAATCTTAGACGCGGAGGCAGATAATATAGTTATTCAAACAGATCCTTTATATACAGCAGCTTATCTTATTCAAAGTTATACTCAGCACGTCTTAAGACCTCATATCGACAACACTTCTGACCACAACAGGCATTTCCTAAAAGTAACCTTTCTTAATAAAGGTATCGATTTCATCGATTTACCAAGTATTTTTCGTGATAAACGTGTCACTAATTCAGTTCCTTTATACTTCAAAAACTCCGAGATACCAATTATTTGCTATAAATATAAGAAACCTGTTAGAAATATCATATTTAATTACAACAAAGTGGTTTCTGACTTAGATATTCAGTCTAATACTCCTACAACTTGAGACTGCAATACTTCTAAATTCTGTAATTCAGATTTTGGCCATATAATCACTGGTAATTTTGATATAATTGCAGACAAAAGAATTCGTAACTTATTCTTGAAAGGACCTAAATACAGAATTCCTTCTGAGATTGATTTTAATGCTTGTCGTGGTCAGATTGCTGAATCTATAGAGGATTTTTCGGTCAAATGGTGTCGCCGTGAAAATGCGGATAGTAATGCTCTAGTTACATGGAAACGTAACATCTTTAAAATTATTGATTCACGTATTAATTTTTATCGTGGAAATGAACATCTTTTGCCACCTAAACCAATACTTACTTTAAAACATCTGAAAAAAGATATTCTAGCTTTTCATTCA
The DNA here is from genome assembly GCF_026571515.1 of Ruditapes philippinarum. NCBI lineage: Eukaryota > Metazoa > Mollusca > Bivalvia > Venerida > Veneridae > Ruditapes > Ruditapes philippinarum. Next base: position 55,408 of record NW_026859221.1, read on the forward strand.
AAATTTGTTTTGGTGCCAGCGGACAAGGCGGCTAATAATATTATAATTGTTTGACGAATCCATTACATTAACGTTTTGCATAAGGAACTAAATAGCACTAATGCGTATTCTAAAACCTCTGCCTCCGAAAAAGACATTGTAAACAATCATATTACTAATATTTCCAATCTTAAAGTCCAAATTAATGAAAAAGAACTCAAACTTCCTATTACGTATTGGATTCCTAAATTACATAAAAAACCTTACAAAGCCAGATTTATTGCTAATTCTACATCTTGCACTACAAGTAAACTTTCTATTTTATTGACGTCTTGTTTGACTGCCATTAAAACACATGTAATAAGATATTGTGATAAAGTCTATGAAAACACAGGCAAGCATCTCTTTTGGTCAATTAAAAATTCTGGTGAAATCTTGGATAAATTCAAAATTAATAACTTTCAAGCTTCAACTGTCAGTACATACGATTTTTCTACACTTTATACAACCTTGCCACATAAATTAATCAATGATAAACTAATTTCCCTAATTCAGAAAACTTTTGCACGGGAAAAAGTTACCTTTCTAGCATGTAATTCTAACAAAGCTTTTTTTACTAACGGTATTGTTAAACATTATACTATGTGGACCTGTGACGAAGTTTGTAGAGCACTCTCTTTTCTTTTAGACAACATTTATGTCAGGTTTGGTAATACCCTATTTAAACAGATCATAGGAATTCCTATGGGTACTAATTGTGCACCCCTTGTCGCCGATTTGTTTTTGTACTGCTATGAAAGAGACTTTATGTTGAGTCTCTCTGAAGAGAAACAACAAGATGTTATAGTCGCATTTAATAATACTTCCAGATACCTTGATGATATTTTTAATTTAGATAATCCTTATTTTGATCAAATGGTGTCTGACATTTATCCGCATGAACTACAACTTAATAAAACGAACTCTTGAAATTTTAGTACATCATTTTTGGATCTTCATATTACTATCAACAACAATTCTATTCACACAAAAATTTATGATAAAAGAGATGCCTTTGACTTTTGTATAGTTAACTATCCACATTTGGATGGAGACGTACCCCATGCAACTACGGGGTTTATGTTTCTCAGTTATTTAGATTCGCTAGAGCTTGTAACAACGTAAAGGATTTCAACGAGCGGAATATTTTTATTACCAGCAAGCTTCTAAAACAGGGCTACCGCTATCATAAATTACGGAAATATTTTACTAAATTTTACAATCGTAACTTTGATTTAATTTCTAAATTCAGTAGTGATTTAAAAACTCTTCTGCGACAAGGGATTAGCCAGCCTGGTTTTTATGGCGATGTGGTTTACAAACTTCGTAAAATTTTGGGTCATGGTAATTTTTCTGCTGTTTTTACTAAAATCATTAAACGTTTTATTAAAAGAGGTTATGACCCTACTATTTTAAGACATACTGCATGTTTAGTGTTCAACCCTTTTACAGTTGGACACTACGCTTTCCTCTTTTGATTGCATCTGACGGACCAAGTGGGAGACTCTATGATGGATAGTTCGTAAAGCCCTTTGGGACTGAATTGTCTTAATGTTCGTCTTCTGCCTTGCTTCGTCGGGCCCTTGTAGGTGATTTTCTTGTTGCTCTGTCTTCCTTGAGTACTTTTGTTATGGTCATTGGGTTTACTGTTATATGTTTCTACATGAACATTTTGTGTTTTACTTATTTAAGCTGCTTTTGTAACTATACCAACTGTTAGAATATTAACTTGGTGGGGACACTGTCTCGTTTTAAGGCACATGGTGGGGCTAAAAGTGAGGTTTGGTGCACCAATAACCGGTTTAAACTCCCCAGCAGTCATTATTATGCTGCTGACCGTTCCAAGGCGGCGCCCCACTGTGTTCCTCAGATGTATGTCTATGTTGTTTCATACTGTTTTGGTGACACTTTTGCTTGTGTCCCTTGTTGTTTTCTCGTCTACGGTAAGTATCTTCCCCATTGCCTCTAGTTTTTATTTCTTTGATTAACCCCCCCCCTTCCCCGGTCTCCTGTCCCCTTCCCCTTTGTGGGCCTATTATTATTTTCTTTGAATTCCTAATCAGTTACAGATTATTTATCATTTAATGATTAACGTGTCGTTGCCCTGTCCTTTTTATGTTTGGGGTCTGCCTGGGCTCCTTGCCATTGGTTCTTGTTGCTGGGTCATATGGGGGTTGCGTTCATTGAACGCCGCCTTTCCTTGTTGATCTTGTTTTTCATATTTGGTTAGGGCTTCAGGCCTTATACAGCTGTAAAGTAATAGTAAACTAATTGAAAGACGAATCCGCAATGGAATCAGAGAAATGGTGCTTTAACGGTGTGTACGAAAATGTATGCAATAACATTCTCAATACATTTAAGTTTGATCAATAATGGAACACCTTACTTAAATATTTATTTTGATTTCTGTTATATCATTAGGAACAACAACTTATACATGTTATAAATATAAAATATGTTAATAATATTTGTATTCTTATGGCTTTAAAAACGCGTATGCCTAAAAATGGAAATATTTCCATTTGTCAAAATCTTTTTAATTTTGATTCCTTTTACGGTTTCCAAAATGTTTCTCATAGCCCAAATACATTAATCAACCTTTGTCTTTCGGCAGTTAAAACAGTTTCAGTACTAGAGGGCTTTAGTTATGGAAGTCCAAATACCACGATGTTTACATTTTGATGACTTTGACAGTATTTATCTCACATTCTTTGTTATTACTTAAGCTAATAAGCATATAAAATGTTCCTAATCAATTATAACTTGTTTACCCTTTCTACATAAACAAATTGATACATTTTTCTGGGGCTTAAAGTACCTTTAAAAACCTTTTAATCAGTTTTGTTAAGTAATGGTTTCATGTCCTCTAAGAGCTTTTGACAATTATGCTCTTCATTCGTTTAAAGGGTGACAAGACTGCAATCAACCATTGTATTTTTACAAGATTGTTATCCCCAACATATGTGTGCATCTCGGGACGACGTGCTATGGAACGTCGTGACTGTCTTATGCTATCAATGTTTTTGCTATCTTGTGAAATGATGATATTATTTTGTCATTTAAGCATATTAACATGTGCAATTTACACCATATCTTGTCAAAAGACAATGCTGACCTTTTCAAACAACATGTTAACTTGTCAAAGTACCATGATAACTTGTGCAAACGGCATGTTAACTTGTCAAAATATCATGATGACTTGTGCAAACGACATGTTAACTTGTCAAAATTTCATGATGACATGTGCAAAGAGCATGTTAACTTGTCGAATTATCGTGATGACATGCTCATAATACTTTGACAAATTAATATGTGTTTTGCACAAGTCATCACGATTGTTTGACAAGTTAACATGTTGTCTGCACAAGTCATCAAGATAATTTGACAAATTAACATGGCACTTGCACAAGTCATCACGATAATTCGACAAGTTTACATGCTGTTTCCACATGTCATCATGGGATTTTGACATGTTAGCATAGAATTTGCACAAGTTATCATAATACTTTGACAAGTTAACAGTACGATTTGACATGTAAGAATGATACAAGATAATATGTCATTTGCACAAGTCATCATCAAGATTCTTTGAAAAGTTCACATGTTGTTTGCACAAGTCATCATGGTAATTTGACATGTTAACATGCTGTTTGCACAAGTCATCATGATACATGGACAAGTTAACATGCTGTTTGCACATGTCATCCTGATAATTCGACAAGTTAACATGTCGTTTGCACAAGTCATCATCACATTTTGACAAGTTACCATGTCATTTGCACTAGTCATCATTATACTTTCAAATTGACAAGTTAACATGTTGTTTGCACAAGTCATCACGATACTTAGACAAGTTAGCATTTTGTCTGCACATGTCATCATGATAATTTGACAAGTAAATATGCTGTCTGTACAAGTCAGCATGTTCCTTTGACAAGACATGATGTAAATTGCACATGTTAACATGCTCAAACGACAAAATAATATCAGTCACGGCGTTCCATAACGTGCATTAATAATGAAACCATTATCTCTTGATGTTTTGTACTCATTTATTACCCCGTGTCAATATAATGTATAGTTGTAGTCATATACAATGTTTATCTTGATAGGTTCTCCCAAGCGCATGAGATATAGAAGTTTATTTTTTTTAAAAAGATAAATAAAACAAGGTGATGATCAGTACAAATGATTTGATATCATTTTGACGTAAATATGTACACTTTTAATTGTCCTTAAAAACAAAGCGACGTATTGAAAGAAGATTTTCATGTTTTTATGTCAAGTTTTTCAGTCGCTCTCTTTACGTTCTTTTCACATTATATTCATAGAAACTGTATGACGTTGTATAAAATTTTAAGTACAAATGATTGAATAAGTTTACTTAAACATTTTGTTCCGTAAAAGGGATGGCAATTTGAGGCACAATGTGATTATTTTAATGAATATTGGAATTGACCAAACGCATATTGTGTTAAATTTAAGATATTTGTTCATGACATTAGTACTTTACATTTCAAATCTGTAAGTACTTCCTTCTTTGGTATCATTGTCAAAATAAACAACTTAATCATTATAAATTGAGATGTATTTGATGATAATGTAACTAAGGTTACATATTACGTAAGGTAGCGCTCAGTGAAAAGTACAATAAATGTCATACATAGAGGATATCTGTTTTGAGTAACTATAATGCATGTCTCACTGAGAAGTGAGAAAATTGCGAATTAATACTTCCGTGGTCGCATAGAACGAGTGAAAGATAATTCAATTATATTTAATTCATATTACGAAAACTGACAACCCGAACAAATGTCTTCAAATACTATACTGTACTAATATCTTAAAACAATATTTTATCCACTGGTTTGTGACGAGTAAAATTGTGTAGAAAAACGTGTACTTTAATTTCAGAGATTATTTTATGTTTAAATGTTCTGCCACATATTTAATATTATCACATTTAAAAAATAACAACAGCAATAATACAACACTTATTACAATATTTCATTTTAGTTGAATAAAATAAAAAACTTTGGGCATGGTACTTTATCAGGTATGTTACTTATCATTATTTATTCGCAGGACAAAATTAATCACATAACATTGATTATATCCTGTTACCGAAAACGTTTTACTGATTCGTAAAGATCGGTGACTTGGGCTCTTATGTAATCTTGTACAAACCAAGCCGTAAAAATACTCAAGTTTTATGATACTTAAACAGATAGCAGGTTTGAGATAACAGTTATCGTTTAAACTATTCTAACTTCCTTTTTTGATATATTCAGAGGCTCATGTTTTTTTTTACGCTTTTTATATCGGATAATCATGAAGGATTCTGTTTTCTTGGTATTAATCGTTTTGATGAAAGCTTTGGTTTCCTTCACTGAAGGTAATAAAAATTTATTTTATATTAAACAATTGTCAATAAATATTTAATCTATAAGGATGTTGTCTCATGGTTGACAAATTGGTACCATTAAATATTTTTATATTTTATGTACGCGTGAAATACAATTGCACGGTTTTGAGACAGAGGAGTCCATAAAGTTAATTTAGGTGACTTTAGTTATAATAAGACGAAGATTTAAAGTAGAAATGAATGTGCTTTTTTCTGAAGAAAAATATTAAATATATATGATTTTGATGGATTATAATTTTTTTTAAATTTTTGTTTTAAATGTAGATTTTTTTTAAAATATTTCTGTGAAATGAAAATAAGATATAATGCATTTAAATCTAACTCTTTTTTTTTTCAATTACCACCCTGGTTAGCTCTTTCATTGTCTGTATACGGTGTCAAAGGGGGTCGTATATCTAATATGATTTGAAATAAAATATATGTTTTTCTTTTGCAAACTAAAAAATAACCCAGATGATGCATCCTCTGTTTTTTACTGCAACACGGCACTTATGACTTGGCAAGAGGCATTTGGCAGTTGTAAAAGTAAAGGTGGTTATATGCTCCCATTTGAGACTGGTTTAGGACAAAATATAGACAAACTCAATTTACAGAGTGAAGCAGACATATGGACAGACGATCATTTAACACTAGTGCATAACGGTAAGTGTTCCAGTAACAATATATTATTGTAATTTTTGTTTTTCGTGAAAAAATCATTTTTGATAGTAATTTTGCAATTCGATATGTCAATCTAAGAATAATCTCTGTCATTTCTTCTTTAGTTCCGGGTACAACACAAATATTAAAGTTAACAATTTTGAACAGAGTCATTCTTGTATACTTTGTAACAGCTGTTTGATACTACTTATAAACTTGACTCTTACTTCTATTTTGTTTTGATAATTTAGGTTAAAATATTTGTTTCACAGCCCTGTTAGGATTTTTGTTTAAGACAAGTTTTACAATCATTTTAATTGAATATTCGGTATCATGAAAATGTTTTGATTGCATGGTACTGTTCTCAAATATTTTGTCCTCTAAAATAGTCAGAAAATATCATTTTCATTAGTTTTAGTTATGAGTTATGAACCTGTGATAATATTGTTATTTGCATATTTCTTTTCGATCTCGTCATTTATCATTACTGTACATGTATGTGCTCGTCTATATAGATTTGTGAATTCAATAATTAAGTCTAAGCCTGGTCAATTTTTATATCTATGAGGCACTTTGATATCGAAATATATCTTATCTTTGTTTTCATTTCTCCGAGTACAATTCATATCAAATAACTATTTTATCCTGTCTAGCCTCGTGTCTTTTAGTGTCAAAATTCCACATCAGATATTTACAACAATAAACAAGTCATTAAACACAATTTAATGCAATATTAATTCTATTGAACTCTTACACACATGTTAAACCTATATTAGACTCGACTAGCGACCCGTCCAATATAAGTTAAACAGCAGATGTATACTATAGAATCGTACTTAACAACATGATAGTATGAAAACCTCAAAATACAGCGTAGTTACATTTTACTGTATGATAATGACTGTACAATCATAATTCTGTGCAATCAATTTTGATTTTGATGTTATCTTAATATGCACACAAGACAAAACATTGACTTTTGTACTCGTAAGTTATTTTATATGTTATTTGTATTTTCAGGAAATGACGAATATTGTGGATTTAACTACCTCAATAGCACATTATACGAAATCAGAGAACCGCTTTATGGAGATTGTTACGCTAACAGAAACTATTTTTGCAATAATAATAAAAAAGGTACAAGTTATAGTTTGTAAATTGAATTACATCACTATAAGGTTTTGCGAAACTGCTTGCTGTAAAATGTGAAAACTGTAGAAACTTTAAACCAAGAAAATACACGTTAATGTAATACAACTTTTTTGAATACATTTATTTATTGAAATGATCATTTAACAAACGCAATCAGATTTTTGTATTTGCAATTTTTTTATACTTAACAGGTGTGTTAGATGTCTACAACAATACTCGAGAAAATGTCCACTGCAACTTTAACGTTTTCTTTTCTGGTTCACACAGCATGCGATCAATAATTAAACCAGGATATTATTGGAATACTTGGACAGTGCATGGGACAGGTAACTTGTATCATTCTGAGATGTCTAAACTTGAAAAATATGGCTAGAACATGGAAACATTATTTGGAACATATTGAAATTCTAGGTTTAATATTTTTCTGTAAATGACACTTACATAGCTAACGTGGCGTTTATTTATGATATGCAAATATGTATGTGAGAAAGATGAATGATCAGTGCACATCATTATTTAACGTGAAATATTAAGTAGAGCAACATGTCAATAGCTGCAAGGCTTACCGTGTTTATGCAGTTTATTTGTACTTTTGCAGCTAGTTCGACTAGAACAATGGTAGACAACTTGAACAGTAAGTAGAGTCAGCGTATCATTTTACGAAAGTCGGTGTTTTTTCTACGCATATCATTTATCTTAGGTTCTATGTCAAGGAAGTTTATAGCATAACAAAAATATTTTGTTCCTTTAGAATTACATATGTTAATAATGGCTGAATCTTAAAGGCACAAAATAAAAAATAAGTTAAGGCCCATTAAACTTACAAACTTTCTCCGAGTATAAAATCATTTGTCATTAAAAATCTTATAAACTCTTATGATTTTTTCGATTACTATATATATGAATAAAGTTTTGTTAAAATAAGAACGATAATTTTAAAAAATATATTGCGTTCCCACAATGAGAAACAAAAATCATTTTGATATATTATCACAATGTTTTCGGTGTTCTCTTCTAAGTATCTTTTGACAAGATAAGCCTAGATAAATTGATTTTCCAGCTCAAGACATACTATGTGGAGGATATAAAAGTTCGATTGGAAGGTATTATGCAAATTGTACGGAAAAACGTTCCTCGTTATGTACGCAGAATTTAGGTTTGTAAATTATTACAAAATGTTAAAGTTATTCATTACCTTAAAGTATTACAGTTTTGTCTGAAATTACAATACCAGTGTACACGACATGCTTGGCTCCATCAGGATATTTCAAATTCTATGTTAAAAGCCCTGGTTCCATGCAGGTGGTCAAGTGTTTGTTGTTGTTGATGATGTTGATTTTGTGGGGTATTTTTGGTGCATTCATTGAATGTCGCCTTTTTTCGTTGTCCTTGTTTTCATATCTTTTTTGAAGATGCTTTCAACTAATGATGAGGATACGAAATATGCTCAAAAACAATAATGATGTTCTGTAATATACTGTAATATACGTTTTCGGGCGTTAACAGTTTACTTGAAGCAATAGACTTAAACTTTTTAAGTTGAAATTTGAAGCAATTAAATGTATTTAAGTTGGATTTTCTTCTTGCAATCAAGTTGAAATGGTAATTTGACATGATATGAGTGACAGAATGACATAAGTTTTTACCATGTTGTTATCCGCAGGTTAAAGCATTGAAAATGGGCCTAAATCAAACATTTGTTTTGATGCGTGAAATGTATTGTTGACATACTTCATATCTCGGTTTGGTTTTAGTCAAAAGATCTTTATCTTCATCCTATGGTATTACAGGTCATCTGATTCACTATATGCACTATTTGGGAACACACATTGTCATGGGCGTAGAATTATTGACCTCACATGACCACATGACCTCACATTCATTTATTTTTAGCGATGTTAGCTTTAATTTTATGTTTGTACTTGTTGATTTTTTAAAGCTTAATATGAATTAAAAAGTTAAAATTATCACTAGATAAATTTTATGTTACTACAATATCATAGCTGCAAATAAGTCTGGAAGACATATTCAAATATAGTTTATACGTATCACAATACAATCAAAAATATTTTCCCTAATATCTATTTGATCGATAAAACTTACAAACCTTCAGAATAAAACCCGTGACAGTTAACAACAGATATACAAATCATTTAATGACAATCACCGGAGACTACTACCACGTGTGTTAAAAGATGTCCATTTGTGTGTGTTTTGCACAAAATGCTGCTATTCGTATAATTGGCATTTAAACATTGTGTTCTAACTAATTCTATATTAAACAACGAATGAAATTTCGAGTGCGTACAAATACAATGTATACAATATGTTGAGGGAAAGGCATTGACACGGCATTTGACGTCAGACATGTCATACTATAAAATGGCGTCAGATAACGATGAGCAAATTATTTCTTCGCTGAATGTACACATTAGTATTTAAAAAATGCAGAGCATATTAACATAGAAATAGTTTTCATATTTCGTGTATTATAACATTATATCATATTATACATATCATTTAGATCTATTGCCTACGTGAAATTATTATATACATGTACACATAATGAACTGTTGATGAAATGGAAATGCGTCGTATCATTTTCGTATTTTAAATGCATTAAAACTTATTTTTCGTATTTTTACTGGTGTCTTCCTGACATCTTTCTTCTTAATTTACCAATGAAACAAAATTCAAGGGAAATCTTTCATATTGTAATGTTAAAAAATGAGAAATGTCTATAGCAAACAGAAAATTCAAGTTTTTTTCTATAAACACATGATTTATTTTCATCTTGTGGTATGAAAATTATCATATATATCATATAATTTATTATCAAGAGACAACTACAGATACATTTCATACATCAACCAAACAGCCAATGAAAGAACAAACTTCAACCAAAGATAAAACAAATGAAAAGAACATTCATCCACAACAGGAGGAGCAAAGTTCAGGTTGTATTTTAATTAATTCATTTATCTGATTATTTGTTTGCATGACTTTGAACAATATCAACGTTCAGTTTATTTATTAGATATTTTAATCTTAAATACATAGACGCCAGTACCAATAGCCCAGTACCTAATGTATCCTTCGTAAACAGATAAAACCTTTCAGCATTTTATTTTCATTGGCACATTTGGACATGAACGTTTGACGTTTGAATAATTTATTGGCATGATTATGATAATATTTCCCATAGACATATTTTCGATAGAGATCTTTTGGTGACAAAAATGCGAAATCTAACAAGCAACCCGTCAGAACATTGAACAGCCAATTAATGAAAGGCATGTTTAGGAAATTATTGTGATTGATCGACTGTACAATATATAAATGGTATAACATTGCTGTCTTGAGAATCACATATTTAATGATATCTTATGTTTTGATCTCATACGTGAACAGCACATGAATTTTCATCCTATGATATCTTTCGAACGAACGAAAACAATAACAGACGAAAAAAGAACAACCGCACACGATTTCCAAAGTTTTTTTTTGTCACTTCATTGTACATTGAACTTTTACATTTGATTTAAAAAAACAACAAAAACAATATGGCATTACATTAAAAGGGTCTTATAGACATTTCTAACATAATACCATGATTATAGAATTATATAAACGTTGCAATACTTTCATCCATGTGTATTTATTTTCCGCAATGACGTATTTCAGATATAGGAATCAAAGTTGGTGTACCACTTGGTATAATATTACCTTTGACATGTGGAGTTTTAATTATCATTTATATTTACAGAAAAAGGTAAGATGTGTATTAATCCATTAAATGTCATGGTGAACATGGTTAAAATTCTAACATTTACATGGATTTCGAAAAAAACATAGTACGTTTAGAATTGTTTCGTAGTTTAACAAATGCCATTACCAACGCGTTCTTACCAATGCCATTACCAATTCCGTTTCTTAAAAATACACTTGATAAAAACTAACACTTATATATTTTTAATTTCGTTTTTAGGATAAATTGTTGGCAGTCTAGCAATCGAAAACATGAAAATGGACGTATGAATCAGTTTCACATTCAAGAAACTTCGCCAGTCCACGGTCAGCTCAACGTTTACTCTGAAAGCATTCAAGAAACTCCAACATCACCAGAACAAGGCACAAATGAAAATAATATCACAGATATTAGTGCACAGTATGCTGTTGTCAAAAAACCTAAAACGGGCGACTCAAAATCCAGGAAAGATAATTACTCGAATGCATCGTATCGAAACGCAACGCACGATGAATATGATGTTGCTAGTAGGATTCAAAATTACAAATCTAATCCATCCGACAATATTTACAACCATTTTGAAAGCCCGGACGAGTATAATTCAACATCTTTTGTAAGGAAAGAAGGAGAGTGTGACAGTTTGTACAACACAACAGGAGACCGCAATCTCGTTGAATCTACATACGACTCCACAGCACAGGTGAATAACACAGCATTGCCTGATGACGTTTACAATCATTTTTCCCAAGATGACAACTACTATGACTCTACATCTATTACTAGAAATAAATGACAAGAAAAAATTGATGGGGTAACCAAGTGTTACAGAAATCTATGTTTCATTAGAACTGCTTGTCAAATACTAGTTATGTGTTATGATTAAATATAAAATGTATGTTGCCGCTGTGATAATTTTGTCTGTACCAGTACTTCTAGTGTTGAAGATGGAAATGCTATTTAGCACTTGATCCTGCTGAAATGATCAATTAATCAAGTTTAACACACGATGTGTTCTTTGTGTTTTAATAAACTTCGGAACATGAACCTGTCGGACCACATACATACCGAACAAGACATTTTGGACCAATTATTTTGGATATCTCGGACATGATTTATGGACTCTTCTGACTACGCAATCAAATTACCATGTATTTTTGTTGATTTTGTTGGCATCTATTTGTGAATGCATGCTATTTTGAATAATAATTTAAATGAATATCACACTCTGAATTTGATTTAATGTGACTTCACCCTTAACATGTCATATTTTCTTAAATGTAATTGCCTTCCTTCTACTTTTGGGAGGAGATAATTTGAATTCTGATTTATTATCAATCTTTTATCAAACGCTCCCTAAGATATTAGCAAATAGTTTATTCAACACTGCTCTGTAAAAGTTTGAATTAATTTGGAAAGGTTAACAGTTTGGAAACTCATATTCCATTCCACTAATATATTGCCGTTCAATACAATATCTTTTCTCAGATTGGATGTTTTGACGTCACAAGGCGACTTTATCAGACATTATAAACAATACTATCTCTCATCCAGAAATTATTTTTGAAAGGACTTGATGAGTTGCAAAAATGCCCATGGTGTTTGCAGTCTTGTTAACGAAATAATTATTATGGCCATAGTTACTTCGTTCAATGACATCAGAGCAATTGCGAAGTGCAAATATAGAACAAATAAACATAAACGTTGATTTTCCAATTGTCACGAAACTGTAAGCAACAATTTAAAAGAAGAAGTAAATAGAAACGGAACATTTGACAATTTTATGTCATTTGTTACATTTGCCTCGAAGACAAAGCAATATGTGACACAAAGCTCATAGCCGCTTGACTGTGTTTGTGCTCTGACGACACGTGTGAAATGAGCAATATCGTTTGATGTAAAGTGTCCTATCTTTTTTAGGGTAACTGCACTCGGCACCAGCTACAAAGTAACACAAATATAGGCAATTTTGAGCGCATATGATAGAAACACAACGTACCGCCATACACAGCTGTTCGACCTATTTCGTGTAGTAAATGCTTACAAATAAACACTAACCACTTAAGTGTTTTGAATTTATTTTCATAAAACTATCAATTTACTTACTATTCTGATTATATTTTGCCGATTTAATAAAGTAAATGTGTCATGATTAATTTGATTTACTGCTATTCTATCAGACAAAAATAACTTCGAATACCATCGCAGATTGATCTTAATTAACGACAAAATGTAGGTATAAGATTTTCATAATATGGTTTGCTTACCTTTGTGAACTGTATCTCTGATAAAATATTTGTATAGAAAATGCACTTGAATTAAAATCTATATCACTTATTTGTAGAAGTCCCGTATCAATAAATAGTTTTAATTTAATGCTGTTCAATGTTAAAATATTCAAATGAATAAAGACTGAAATGAATATTGCACATCGTGCACCTACAGGTTCTGCTGTAAGATTAAATCCATACCAATAGAAATTCAACCAAGGGGAATTAGCATTTTATATGATATTAAATGGAAATACAAAAGTATATATAAATATAAATTATGAAATTGTAACCAGAAAAAAATAAAGAGAACGAGAAAGATTTGATCAACCAAATATTTCAAGTTGACCACAGTTTCTGGACAAAGTGATTATGAAACTTGAGAACAACAACAATGTGACGGACATCAGTATTGCTCTGCTTAACCGGTCCGCAACGATCATGTTGTAATGAATACATATGTCAACGACGTTGATTATAACGAGGATACATAGATAAATACGACACACCATGCACTTCAAGTTCTACAGACATAATTAAGAGAAAACAACTTAAAGAATATGGAATTTATTGAATAGCCTTTCTGGAAATGGTTAGCACATGACAGTGTTTTTATGTCACAGGAATACGTAGTGTTAAAATTTAGATAATATCTTGATTTTCCAAAAACATAACATGAATGTGTTCGTTAGTCGTATCAATATAATCTTTTCCTTGATATAGTTTTGCAATATTTAAAATTTCATAGAAATTATCCTCTGATCAAACAAACAAACGAGCAAACAAACAAAACAAATAAATGTGGTATGTCAGACTTGCTTAATATGTGTTTTATCCCTTCTTATGGAAATATGTATGTTTACTCATATAAATGTTGTATTGAAAGAATGCGTATTCGTCAAACTGTTAAAGTAGTCAATGTTACCTTTCGTTCCTGTGTTTTACAAAAAAAAAACACTCCGTACATATTTCCAGCATTTTACTTACTGAATTTTGCTGGCTATAAATAATGCTGATGAATATGTAAATAGAATTTTATCATTTAAAACGCATTTAATTAGTTTTCTTTTTTCATTACTGCAAGTACTCTTATAGCGATTATAATTTTAATCATTTTCATTGGAACATTCCAATCAGGAAGAATAGACGGCAAGCATTTTTTAATTTGTTATCTCCAACGTTGGGCCGAAGTTCGTTCAATAGTGTAACCATTAAGTATTGATGTATTGTACACATTAATTTCACCGTGTCAATATAATGTATAGTTGCAGTAAGCTATGATGGAATCACGGCAACCTTGCTAGGCTTTTAACATGCATATTAGATGTCGTAAAATATAAAACAAAGTAATCGTACACTGATTAAAAAAAAAACTTATAGCACTACATTTCACAATGTTAATAACATTTTAAATGCCTGAAGATACGATTTATATCCTTTTGATCTCAAGGTCAGAACACGTTGTGCTCTTTTGATGAGTTTATTTTCATTTCTTTTTTATTTATTGTTGAAGTTGTATAGCAAATAAAACAAACAACATTTTTAAAAATGATAATAATAATCTGAACTGAATACAGCTTGAGTTAATGTTTATTTAAATGGTAAGCGATTTTTATTACAATAGAGTTATTGTTTCACTGAAAATTTGCATCCATAATAAATATCTTAAATATGAAAAGATCACGAAAGTTTCGTTGTAAAAACATAATCTAAACCAAACAAAAAGTCAAGACATAATTGTATTATTATCTATAATTTTTCAATGAGTTGTGTGTTAGACTAGTGATAATTTATTTTATGCCGATGATATGTTATCTTTCCTGTCTGTAAGTACTTCCTTCTTTAGTGTCATTTTGAATGTAAACAACTTCATTGTTGTAAATATAGATGTGTAAATAGTAGATACGTTTGATTGATAAAGTGACCAAGGTTACATATAACTAAAGCTAGAATGTTAATTTCACAAGTTCTGAAAAAAATAAGTACAACACATATTATAAATAGAGACTGTTTTATAAATAGAGCAAAAAAAAAAGAGATTTTTTATCTCTTTATGCTACAGATTTATTTCATATTCACGAAAAAACAAAGAAATTTTATTCTATGCGAATAAACATTAAGAAATGTCTGTCTACTCATTGAATCAAAATGCGAACAAATAATGCGAAGTGCAAGAAGAGATATGTAATTTATTTCACCGGTAAAACCAAATACATTGTATTTCATTGGTTAGCATATAACATTAGTTTTATGTTTTAACATTATGAAATAAACGATTCCTGATGGCATACGGTATTTAAGGCTTTATTTCACATTTTCCTTTTGCTTTGCTTGGCATCCTACTTAACTTCAGTATTGTTTTATTATAATTATGGTTCTTCTGGATCATTGAATCTAGCACGTTAGTGTTGAAGATAGGATACCGCTTAAGTCGGTGCCAGGGAGCTTGAGTGGTGTTTCACGTTTACATTGACTCTCATGATCACAATTAATCAGACCGAGTCTGCAATTTTTAATAATATTATTGCTTTTATATCTTTCGGAGTATCACCTATTTGTTTCAAGTATATATATTTCGACCTTAGAAAGACTAAATATTGTGTCAGTAACCCTTGACATTTTTAAAAAGAAAAAAATAATGTGTAACCTAATAACGAGTGTGGATAAGAAGAAGTTAAAAATTTCATAAGTAATCTTATATTTTCACGTAAAGCAACAAGAGTAACATAATATACAAGATAAAAAATTTAAAAAACAAAACTAACAAAAAACAAAACAAAAACACAACGCCCAACAATTATTTACAATATAGCGTTATTAATGAAAGGTTAAAACTAAGCAAAACTTTACTCACATACATTACATAATTGATTTCATAAAATTAATTAGATTATGATATTGAGCACGTTCTACTTTGATAAAATTAGTAATGTTTTCACATACAAATCAAGGAATGAATTTTATAAAAGTTCTTGTACAAATCAAACAGTGAAAATATTCGTCAACTACAGTTGTTTATGACCCTGTAGAGATAATGTTTTTTTTATTCATTCACATTGAGATAACTGTTATCGTTTAAATTGTTTTAACTTCCTCCTGTAATATCGTGTCTAATGTTTATTTCACGATTTAAATATTGGATAACAATGAAGGATTTTACTTTCTTGGCATTTGTCATTTTGTTAAAAGCCTTGGTTTCCTCAACAGAAGGTACTTAAAGTTGTTTTGTTTATACGAGTAACGTTACAATTATATTCAATCCTAATAAGTATATCATGGTTAGTTGTTTATAATATATGAACATTGATACTGTCTGCTCAAGATTTCATGTTTGTAAGATATGGCCGATAAAACAACGTTTCTAATACTCGTCCCGGATTTTTTTGAGAGCTTTAAATTTTAAAGTAATATTTAATCATCGCTGCCGCAAGCTTAGTATAATATTTTACAACGTATTCGTAATATAGCATTTAATAGATTAATGGCTGTTTTGATAATAAAAATCCAAGTTTTCTTTTCAAGTGAAATAACATCTTTCCTACATAATGTTCTGATATATGTGTTTTATTTTGCACAATGCCAAAAGATTTTCCACCGAATGTGTTTTGTATCATGGAGCTTTCCACTTGGCAAGAGGCAGTGAAAAATTGTAATGGTAGGGGTGGTAATATGTTTTCATTTGTGACTGGTTTAGAACAGAATATAGACCAACTCCAATTAAAAGATGAAATAGATGTATGGACAGCTGATTATTTAAAAATTTCTAATACTGGTAAGTAATCATTTATGTTATATTATGTTTTTGGTTTGTCAAAATGTTTGATTTTCGATAATTTCTTTAACACATTAAGTATACAAGTACAAAAGAAATTAATATAAAGAATGAATTTTATCACAACTTATCAGCTATTTCTTCATAGTTGTTTTCAGTTCAGAAATAAAGACGGGCATTCTTTTTATTTTAATCATTGCTGTGTTACACCTTTTATTCATTATTTTTGAATCGAGTTTCATTCGTACTTTAACTTTGTTTACCTTATATTGATAATTTATCATCTGTTTCAGAAAATATATTGTGTATTAAGTTTTGTTTTTGAAATAACAATAAGCTTTTTCTTTATTAGGTTATTGCTCATGCATACAAGTTAACAATAACAAATAATCGGCTATAAGCATCTACAAAAATCTAACCCTATTTTATAAGGTGTATTACTTTCACACCTTATAAAATGTAAAAAAGGAACTTCTTCCATTTGCATAAGGTAATGTTCCAATGTAAATAATAATGGATTCAATTTAATCAGTTTAGCCTCGTTTCATTTCCCAAGGACAAAAATCAGTATTAAATTGACATTGTACTTCATCTAGTCTCTTTTTAATTTTCCTAGTTCAACAGAGCCAAGTGAATTCCAGATTTTTTCATGCGATGTTTATCAGTATGAACATACCAGCCGCGTTTTATATTGCGCTCGTATTTTGTGCATTTTTTATTATAAATCTTTTCTAGCTTTTTAGCGTTTATAAAAAAGTAACATTGAACGGCACTGGTCAATGAACTTTCCTTGCTAAGAGTATCATTTACTGTTACAGATTTTAATTTTGGAACAGACAAATACTGTGGATTTAACTATCTCAATAGCACAATATATGAAAACAAAGCACCATCGTTTTATGGCGATTGTAACGCAAACAGAAATTATTTTTGTATGAATAAAACAGGTAAACATTTTGTTACTTAATTTCATATCAAAACTTGCAGAAACAAAAATGATTTATAAAATATGTGAAAATAAGTTGAACATTTTAAATTAAAAAATGAAAGAAATACCAATATAGATGTAGTACATCTATATTACATTTAATTTACTTTTTTTGGCATGCAGTGATACCTTGCAAGTATGAATATAGAAGGCACGGTATACATAGTCACATACACGTAATTAGATATTTTATCTGAAATATGTTAGCTTAGTAAAGTATTCGATGTATTTTTCATTTTTCTTGGCATAGACTTCACAGTGGACTTAGCTGTGTACAACAATAGTCGAGAAAAAATTAAATGTGACTATAACATTTCATTAACTGACTTGCAAAGCATGAAGTCAGCAATTAAGCCAGGATACTATTGGAATACGGGGAAATTGTATGGAACAGGTAATACTTGTATCAAGCTGATTAATGTCTTACAATAAAAGCCAAACCGATACAAACATAATTTTACACGTTTTTTTTTAAATTTCAGATTATATTAATGTTATAATAAACATTTTAATAGTAAACGGGGCTATGATTTATCATATTTTAATGTATGAGAAAGTTGAATTATCAGTACACATCTGTATTCTACGCAAACATGTTTAAGGCAAAGCAACATACCAGTCGCTGCTAGGCCGGACAGTGTTTTTTTATTGATAATAAAAGTACCATTGATAAAATGGATAGCAGAACCAATAATTCAAAAGTGATTTATTTATTATTGTTCTTTTTGCCGTATTTAATAACTATCAAGCATTATTGTGTTTCGTTTTGCAGCTGAAATAGATAGTACAGGGGAGAATAACACCAACAGTAAGTAGCAATTCAGAGTATCAATTTATAATCGCCTGTTTTGACTACAGATATCTTTCACCAAGGTATTTTCTTAATACAAAATAATTTTAATCAATTTCACAATGTATGATCAATAACCTTACTGAATTTGACCAACGTGTTGTTAAAAGAAGAACGATAATTTAAGAGTAAATCAAACATTATATTGCGTTCAAAAGTTTAACCCCCTGAATGGGAAACAAAAGTCATCTTAACATAACACTCTTTTTGTTAAATGATCCCTATTTATTAATTTTCCAGTTCAAAGTATATTATGTGGAGCCTATAGAAGTTCAATTGGAATGTATTATGCAAACTGTAAAGAAGAACGCTTTTCGTTATGTAAGTTGAATATACGGTTTGTAAATGATTTAGAGTTTTCAATCTCAGACAAGTTATATGCATTGACGTTACCTCGGTGTTCTAAGGTCTATGTAAAATTACAATACAAGTCTAGTGCAAACGATCTGCTGGCCTTCTTGTCGGTGGTCCTTTGTTGATAGTTGAACTCATTGAATGCCGCCCTTTTAGTTGATCTTTGTTTCATATATTTTGTTATTATATTCATTTTTAACTAATGATACGAAATACATATAACCTAATACTATTATATTATATATAAAAGTTATTACGATGTCGTAGAAGCATCACAGTTTTAGAATTTTAAGTTGGAACTTGATGTTAACCAGAAGAAATATTTATGAAAGCATTTAATATGGATCTTTTTTTTTCATAAAGTACTTTTGATGTGCCATCATACTGAAAATGATTATTTGACATTATTAAAAAGAAAGAATAAAAAGTGAATTACTATTATACGTTGTTGTTATCCACAGGTTCAAGCAATGATGAGAACGGACTAATTAATAACTTTTGTTTTGATGGTAAGTGTATAACTTATTGCATATAAATATCTTCTCTTGGTTTAGTTTTAAGTCCAAAGATCCTTTTTCTTCATCTCATGGTTTTTGAGGTCATCACATTTCATTCAATGCTCCATTTGGGGAAACGCATTGATACGCTCGTAGAACAACTAACCGCATATTCATTCTTTGCAATGTTAGCTAACATTTTCTATTTGCAATTTTTGCTTTTTTTTCAAATTCAAAATGGAATTACAAAGGCAAAATTGAGAATCAAATGTATTTTTTCGTATTTCGTATTTGGTCAAATAAATATTGACACGTCATTTCACGTCAGATATGTCAAACTGAAATGGCGACAAATGACGATTCTACGCAGTATTGTAATTATAAGGGTATATGAGCATAAAATAGTTTTCATGTCTCATGTAACATCACATATTATTATATTATACATAACATTAAGAACAATTTGGCTAACTGCTTTTTGTTTATTTTCTACCTTAACATTTAATAGATGTCCACCACACAAACCGCTAAGCAATATTTGAAAATAATTCGAATACAATTAGCAATCATTGTTACTTGTGACCAAACATGGGCTCACAATTCGAAAAATCTATGGCTATTTATACAGTTGCCAAAAGGACCATAAGTATTTTCCGCCAACGTTTATGTATCTTGATGACATGTTTATATCTGAATGTTACTAATCCATGTGTGTTGAGTTCGTTCTTATTTGTAAATCATATAAGATTTTTATATTGACTTTTTGAATACTGCACGTCTGTAACATCGTTTCTCATTGGCAAAACGTGAGGTTTATATAGTTTTATATACACGGCCGCTGTCTGTTTATGAAGAAATCTCACTTTATTCTCTAAAAAAAGATGTTTGCTGCATTATAAATTCGTTATAAATATTTCTGACAGGTCGTATGGCCTAGCGGCTCGGGATATTTTTCCAAACAACCGTTAATATAGGGCCATATAACCTGTCAAAATCTTTATAATGCAAAATTTCAAATGTAAGGAATAGTATTAAAGATTGTTTATGTAGAAATTGTATTATTTCTTTGTTTTAAGTCTTGTGCAAAATACAAAAATATTATGAAGAAGTCAATATTCAACACATGCTTTATAAAAGCGGCAAAATATTAGTAGTTTATGACAAATGAAAACGAATACTGCTTGTATATTTCGTTAATACACGTGTGTTATATTCTTTGTGACGATTGAAATTCATTTCTTTCGAACGTTTTAACTGAACTTTTATAACGCATCCAGTCCTTTTTCAATAGACAATTGAGGCAGGTACATACATTTCGTTAATATTCACGATAATTCAAGTGTTTTCTATATTATAACTTATTCAATGCTTTGCATGTTTACATTTTATGTTAGTTACCTTGCTGTGTTCATTTGTTTTGAGCAGAGACAAAACTAAACCATCAACCAAACAGCCAATGCCAGCCTCAACTACAGTCGGACAGAAAACGAATGTAAAGAAAATACACAAAGAAAAGAACAATCATTGCTTTTTAGAAAAAAACCTACAAATGTTTCTAAATAATCATTTTTTAATATATTTTAAATTATAATTATTTTTCTCTGAAACATGAATGTTGTGCATATTTAATTATCTATTTATCTGTGTGTTATATTATGAAACAATTAAGATTAATGAAGGTATTTGCAATGTTATTTTTTTTTAAATAAACAGCAATTTGTAATGAAACAGGGGTATACAAAAAGTATTCACATTTAAGTATGAAATGAATAAATAAGAATGCAATCAAAATACATTGATTAGAAACATTCTGATATAAAAATGTCATCAAGATGCATATACTTTTGGCTGATATTCCCCTCCAAACATGCATACAAAGAATGTTTTTTTTGCATATTCTTCTCCTTTGATGGTAAACCGTACAGATTTATATGCCGAAGAGCAAAAGTGTGGCATGTCGGTATAACCAGGATGTTATACTACTAAAGTTCAAGAAATATTATTTTAACGACACCCTGTGTCAGGATTTTGCCATGTCCGTCTATTTCATAATAATTCACCATCATATACTGAGATTTGTGAAACATTTTCGAAGTCGTACAAGGTTTCGTCTTGCCACACCCAACATAAATTCCAGATATAGCCTCATGCGACTTTTTTCAAAACTTATTTTTTTGCAAAGTTCTTATCTGGTCGTCGATACAAATCCCGACAGAGCCTTGGCCCAGCCATCAGTCATTTGACTATTTGAGTCAGTTGCTTTTGAGATATAATACAACATATCGAACAACTTTTGTAGTTTATTAGTTTTAATGCTTTATACTGTACATGAAAAAATGCATGTTATATTTGATGCTTTTCCATTACTTAGGACTGTTGCGCAAAAATGTAGTTACCAATGAACGTGTCCGCTTTAGAATATGCTGCTTTTGAATAAATGCAAAAAGGCGAACGACTAAAATTACTGAACATACTTTAACAGAAATCAACACATCAATAGCACGGACGACAGTTCGCCAAAAAACAACTACAGACAAAACTGATATATCAACCAAACATCCAATGACAGGAATGACAACTTTAGCCGATAATAAAACAAAAGAAAAGACAAGACATACAAAAGAGGACGAGCAAAGTTCAGGTAACCTTTTTTAGAAAGAAAGTACATATTGATAAAATATATCATTTCTAAGTTGTCATTTTTCTATTGTATTTTGTTACTACATATAT